>NC_080026.1:114970886-115094343 GCF_030020395.1 Manis pentadactyla | reverse complement strand
CTTCCTCTCTGCTGTTCTTCAGTGTGCTTCCACAGACAGGTACGAGCTTTGACTTCTCTACATCTGTCTTTTTTTACGTTAGTATCTTTATTGCAAGTTCTGTTTATTTTTAATGGTTCTGTTTCTGTTTTTTTTTTTACTCTTCTCACTTTAACTGAGCATAATATAACACTAAACTTTGTTATTTGCTGAATTTACTTAGTGTAGTCTGATTAATGAGGAAAACTTAATTCTCCACAAATAAGATGTTATTAATTATAGTGGAATTCCCTGGCTTGACCCAAACACGTATTTGACCTGTAAGGCTACATAACTAGGACCAGCCTCAAGCTCCCTGGAGCTTTCTGCCCTAATGTGTTAAGTGAGGGAATCAGATGAAGACTCCAGTAGATATGCAGCTGTCCGGTCTGGGTCAGCTGTTTCTATAAGGATTCAGCAATAATTTAAGCAATAGGTAACATTGATTGACACATTACATAAATGAAATTGTATGTATATACATATATCCATACAATTTCACTTATAATCAACACAGACTTAACAGTAGATACTACTATTATCCCATTCACAGATAAGGAAATTGAGGCTCGGAGACTTATCTTTAGAAGTTACACAGTATCAATTCACCAAGATTTTCAATAAATCAACAGGAAAGAAAAAAATGTTCTGAAAAAGGTTCTCAAACTGCTTTAAGTGCTGTGATAGTCTTCTGATCCAGTGCTTCTCAAGTTTCATGTGCATATGAATTACCTGGAGAATCTTGTTAAAATGCAGATTCTGATTCACTGGGTCTGGGATGGGACAGTTTCTGTATGTGTACCATCCTAGGTGATGCCATGTTGAAGGTAAGCAGACCACACTTTGAGTAGCAAGGCTGTAGCCCAGGTGATTAAATCAGCCATGATCAGCCTGATTCCTTCTTTAAAAATGTATATTACAAAACCCTTCCCCCAAAACCCCTCATTGATAAGAACTAGATCTGGTCACATCTTATAACAAAATCTTTCAGTTATGGCAGAGGAAGGGGCTTGCAGGATACCTTTTAATTTGGTCCTTCTGGTCAAACCAGGGAAGTTGCATATATAGAAGATAGGTTTTAGCTTCCGGTCAGAAAAAGCCACAACTTCATAAGGAGGATTAGTTGCCACGACGCCCACAACTCCATTCATACGCTGAAGGACAGTCTTTTTCTTGGTTTCAATATTAATAAATATTATGAAATTCCCACAAGGATAGCAAATGGTGCTGTTGTTGACAAAATGAACATTCTGCTTAGGGAATCCTTGCACCCATCTTTGGGAAAAGATAGTTCACCATCAATACATTTCAAATACTTTTTATTTTTTTTAACAAAGCAAACAAAAGGTCATCAAGTTCTCTGAAACACATCTATCTGGTTTCCACCCCCTCTCTGCCCAAAACAATCTCTAAGATGAAAAAGAAAAAACATAAAAGAACACATATTGGCTGTGAGACAGTTTTAGTCCAGGCACTACAGAAATTTAAAAGTAGATCTAAAGTTCCATAAGTCTCAAGAGCCACCTTCAGAGAACTTTTTCAGTGAAGCAAATCCTCTGAACAAACTTGAGAAAGTCTCAGAAAGCATTGTGGGGTCTTGTATACTTGGAAAAGAAAAAGGGAGAACAACAGAGTGAAAGAAGAGCTTGATCCTAATAGAAAACGGTTATATCCTAGGCTTTTCTTTCATCATTTGTTTTGATTTTAAAAATAAACTTTAAAAAACAACTTTGAATAGGGCAGCCCTGCTTCGTGGTTGTGAGTTGGGTAGAAAACTGCATCTTTGCAGAGATGAAGCATGTGTAGCTATATTTTAGATCTAAAAATACAGATAAATGCAGAAATAAAAGGAATTAAGTCAACATGAATGGAAAAGTTAGAACACAAGAGGAACATACTTTTAAATAAGGAGTGTGTTGTGGGTGTATTCTACAAGGAATGAGAATCTGAGATGAAGGGAGATTCTACTTTTAAATATTAAAGCTATGCTCAAAAATGGTGGAGAGGGCAAGAGACGGACACCCGTTTGGTGAGAAACTTCAAGAAATTGAGTGTATACAGCCAGGACAGAAGGACGATGCTGTATGGAACAGAGTGCATGTAACAGTCTAGAATGTGTAAGGAAATACCCCCTTTTATCTGTGCTGCACTTTATGCTTTCCAAAGGCCACTATAAATGCAAGTAAATCCAAAATTAGTGGATAGGAGTTAGAAGGCAGGAATTGATGGCCCTGTGGGGGAAGACTGTGGGACAAGCATGGGCTGGGGATATGTATGAAAGGTCGGGGGGCAGCAAGTCACTGAAGGGAACACTGAGCCAGAAAGAGGAGGCAGAAATGAAAAGTGGAGGAAAGCACTACTGGGTCAGCGAGCTAGGGGTGGGGTCGCAGAAACAGGGCGGGGGTAGACTGCCGGGCATGTGGTCGTCGGATAAGGGATGAGCGGGTGGAGCAAAGAGATCACACAGGGAAGGAGCTCGTAGGAAGGCGTCGGGGTTGAAGGAGAAGACGTCGAAGTTTCCGGAAGAGCAGATCTAAAGAATGGTAGGAGGAAGAAGGCAGGAAGGGGATGCAGGTCGGAAGAAAGGGTTTCCTCGAGACCGCAGTCAGTCGCAGGGCGGTGGACGCCGACCTCACGGACAGGGCTGAGCGGCTGGTTGCGTAGACGGACTCATCTCGCTCCCGGCCTTTGCGCCATCGGCCAGGTGTCTCTCAGCCCGACCGCGGGCAGCGAACGCCGGATCCCGGCTCGGGTCCGCAGCGGTTACTCCTCCCTTCCAGTCCTCTTTCCTTCTTTAGGTCTCTTCTGGCTGTTTAGCCACCTGCTTGCCTTCATTCCATTCACAAATATTTACTGAGTACCTCCCATGCCTTGTGCTAGTCACTTAGAACAAATAACGAACAAAACAGATAAAATTCCTTTCTTCTTGGAACTTAGAAACTAGTTACAGGGAGGAGAATAGACACCCACTTCATTATACAAATATAGAATTTATAGACTGAAGTAAGTAGAAAAGGCAATTGATATCATGAGCGCTTTTGTTAGGGTCCTCACCTAATTGGATGGGCAGTGACAGATGGTCTGTCTGCACACGTGCTCAGAAGGAAGAGGAGTGATTGCTGGAGGCACAGCAAGGGGGAAGGGGGAAATGGGCTGAGAGTTTTTGTAAAGGTATTAAGGCAGAACAACAGATTGGATGAACTGGGAAAAGCGGTGTGATTGGAGCAGTGGGAGATGATGGGCCTGGAGAAGCAGCCAAGGGCCAGGTAAAGGTTAGGCTGAGAATTCTGGCCTTTACCCTAAAAGCCATGGAAAGACATTAAATGGTTTTAAGGGGAAGAATGATATGATCAGATCTATGTTTATAAAAGATCATTCTGGCTGCAAGAGGGTTATCAATTGGGTAGGCGAGTGGGGAGAATAGAAATAGGAAGATCTTTTAGGAGCCTATTTCATGGTCCTAACAAGGGAAGCAAAGCAAAGCAGGGTTTTCAAGCCCAGCACTACTGGCATTTGGGGTTGGAAGAGGGGTTCGGGGGTGCCAGGAGCACTTCTCCAGATGGGACAACCAAAATGTCTATGTGAGGTAGGGCAGGGAAATGAGACAAGCGTCAGGATTAATTTTTCCTGCCTATGATGAAAAGGAAGAAAAGGAGAGACTCCATTTTAAGGCTTAGATTCCATTTTAAAAACCTGGGACTTGACAGGTAAGCTTTCTATATGATAATCAACCAATAACTAACCCTGTCTTACGTCAGGGCAAGTAGTCCTAAATGGTATATGCCCACTGCTTGAGGGTAACCACTGTCTTGGGAACAACAGGAGCAAGAAATTCCTTGTGTTAACTTTATCTTACAGAATATCTAGAGGACTTACTATGGATGGTGACATAATGTCTCTTACGGGAGACAGACATCATGAGACTACATGTCAAACCTATGCTTCCCCCTGGCCCTTTGCCCCATTCTTGAGAGCCTTAAAAGACAGAACCCTAAGCCCTTAAGTGCGCCTTCTCTCTGAGGTTGCCCACACTGCCCTGTCTTCAAGTCTGTACTTTGCCTTAAATGAAGACTTCTTGCTGCTCAACTTACTGCATTTTGTCTCTTCACTCTTCCAATGGTAAGCATCTTTGTTATTTTGCTATTTCATTCAGTTTTCTAGACTTAAGCACAAGTCTTTACTCTCTCTGTTCTATTTCAGACAAGGATGGAAGGGCTGCAGGGATCTCTGATATGGGCTTGCAAGTTCCTGTTGATACTGGGGTTCTTGTTCACAGAGTTGAAGAATGAACTTCATGAATGAGCAAGGTAGGAGATTTACAGAGAGTTTTATTCAGGATAAGAGAAAGTTTGGAACTCCCCACAGGTGCAGGGAGGGGCAAGGCTGCCGCTTGGGGTCTCAGTGTCTAGGGTTTTATGCTTGTTACAGTGGGAGCTGTTAGTTTTCTATAGGTTTAGCAGAATGCTAGTTATGTTTTATCCTATCTCTGTAAAGGTTACCCGGATGCCCTAATGTAAACTAATGGGCCTACTGTGACTATTGCCAGCAAGCTTTTCCATATCACTGGGTCCCGATGGGGTGTACATTGTTACATTGTTTCAATCTCAAGCACCCTGTTCTTCCTCTACATTTCTGAAGCCTCAGCAAGACTTTGTCTTTTTTCAGGGTCCACACTATACTCTAACTGGGCAGAGTTACTCCCTGCTGCCTCCCTATCTCACTGTCACGTGGGTTACTCAGATAGGACTGCAGCTGTAAGATCATGCTCTTTGGTAGCCTGCCCCCAAATCTACTTTCTTTGCCTTTGGGAAGTTCTCAGAACTTAATCTCACTCCATCCAGTGCTCTATGGCTCCCCCAAATCCTTGGGTGGTAGGGGCTTAGTACCCACACCCGGAAGATTCAAGCAGACACCAGATGCCAGGTGACCCTGGCTTCAGAAGTTGGCAAGGGATCTGCCCTATGCTGAGCAGGAATGCAATGAGCTTCCTTTTTCCCCCTCTGCTCGTCCTTGTGCTCTGCTGCCTGCACTGCTGCTATTTGCTGCTACCCTAGCTTTAATTAATTTCTTCCTTACCTCTACTCCTCTGACCTGTTTGAAAATTCTTTTTTTATCATCAGCATCAAGAACCCTCCTCTGTCTAGGCTGAGGTTTCACCTAGTGTGCAGGGAGAGACCTCCCCAGAGACAGCTGCTGGACAACATATGGATAAAATCACCCCCAGCTGAAACTACTGATGAGTCAATGTATTGAAAAATTATTTTAGAAGGTATAAATCTATAGGATTTGATGATGGATTGATAAAAAGGGGTAAGAAGGAAGGAAGAGTCAAGGACACTCCTAGATTTATGATTACCACAGTCAGAGATGATGGTGTCCTTTGCTGAGATGGGGTGAGGAAGAAATGGAGATGTGTTTCTGTCCTAAAGAGTTTCTTTGCTGAGATGTGGGTGTCAAACACATGCAGTGCTAAATGTTAAAGAACTGCACAAAACTGACATGATTCCACATTTCTGAGTCACAGGGAGAAATGGCTTGGAGAAAAGTCAGGCTTTGCCCCTCTTAGTACTTCCTAAGCGCTGCGCAGGTTCTGCGGCCTCTCTCTCACTAGTCGGCCTGTGTGTGTTTTGACCAAGCCCTTTCCCCTCCCCCTCCAACATATATTTAACCACAACCGGAGCATTTTAAAGCCAACACCAAAGAAGAATGTGATGGGGCAAGTCGTGCCACTGCTCCCAGTGAATGGTAGGTAGAGGATGTAAGGTGGGCAGAGAGGCTGACTGGGGCTGGAATCAGCCCTGACCCGGAAAGCTGAACTTGCCCTGTGCTGAAGCAAGAGAGGAAGTGGACAAAGTCTAATTGAAAAAGCATGTGGATCCCTTACTCCATGTAACCCTGACTTTGGAGTTCAGATGAAAAGGGACACTCCAGCTGGGTGTCTGGGGATATCTGTGGCTGATATTCAGGACATGCCCTGACCTCTACACCCTGCTGGTTACAGAGCTTAGTATGACAAAAAAATTTTTTTAAAAAGGTGCAAAATGCAAACTCCACTTCCTCTCCTCGTCTCAAAACAGAGACTCATGTAAATAAAGTAGGGAAACTATTTCTTTGTTGGCATTCTTTTCCTAGAAGGCTTAAGTTATTATTACCCATGTGAGTGGTCTTTCTCAGGAGAGGAAGTATAGAGCATCCCAGAGAATGAGCCGGGAGGGATTAGTCTGTTGCAGTTCTTGCTCTGAATGATTCACCGTTATTAGAAATAAAATTTAAGACCTACAGATGATTTTTATAATCAGTGACCCAAGGAGTTTCCTAAGGTGATAACCAGTACGTTCCATCATTTTTAGGAAGTGCCCAACATGCTAAACCTGCCCTAACCCTCTCAACTACATCTTTCCTTGCATATGTCCACCCTACCACCACTAGATCAGTCCTGGACACAATAAACCTAATTCTCAATTTTTATGAGATTTTTTTTATACCTATGTAGAATTCAGCTTGTCTTAAAGGCCGAAAGAACAGTGGCCAGTTCAAGTTCATTGAGCCCTAAAACACAAACCCATACACAACCATAAACAGACAAAAAAACACTAAGAAATCATTTTACTCCTGGCTTCTCCTGGGTTCCAGCCAAACCCCATGATATCTGAAAGATGAATTTTCACCCATCAACTAGGTTTTCTAAGATCATTTAAATATGAACAGAGGTTATATAGCATACTAGAAATTCTTCCATTATGTAGATGAATAAATGACCTCCTCTGTATTAGCTAATTGTTTTCTTTTTGTTGAACGGTAGCAAAGTTTTTAAGAAAAGTTGGAATAAGAAGGGAGCAGTTTCTCTGGGTAGAAAGAAACATTTTTTAAGGTACAAGAATAACTGTTTGCAATAGGGAACATATACTTATTCTCTGGTGTAATTGACCCCTTTTACAGTAGTGAGGGCAATTCACCACAATTTATTGAGCTCCTACTATGTGTTAAGAACTATTAAATCTGGATCCTCCTGATGACCATGCTACAGAGGAAACTGGGACTCAGAGACGTGAAGTATGTGACTAAAATTCACACATTCAGTTAGTGGCAGAGTTGGATTCAAACCTGGGTCCACCTTCCTCTGAAGTCTGTATGTTCTGCACAGATTTCCTTTCTGCTCTAATAATAGCTAACTAATATTAAGCTGCTAAGTCTGTGCCTGGCATCTTACACTTATGACACATGAATTATTTTATCCCTCTTGCATGAACAGGAAAATTGAATCTCAGAAAAGTTAAGGTTTTGCCCAGAGTCTTGCAACTTTCAAGCAGATTTCAGTTAGTTGTAATTGTCTTAAAGAACCCTTCTTTTCAGGAGATGTGAAAGCTTGGAATTTTAAGTTGAATTCGGCATTTAACTTGAAGTGAGCATTTTTCTGAAAGAGGAAAAATAGGGAGTCATAATTCCCAGGAGTTTTAGAATAAATAATGCGGAAAGAGGTTCCATTTTTATGGAGATTCTGGGCCAGATAGTAAAAGTGGATGAATGTTATTATTTTGTGCATTTAAGTAACAGATTCAGACTTTATTTTCATATTCCAAATATTTTTATTGTGTGTGTGGAGCACTACTTTATGATTACATTTCTTGTCCCAAGTTGCTTACTTGGATCTTGTTGCTGAAATAACTACACTAGATTGAAACAAGGAAAGGGTTTGTAACCAACATCCCAGCAAATAACACACTAAACATACCAGCTTTAGATACTGCTTTGAAAAAGGACACTGAGAAAGTTAGTTCAAAGTGGGGAGGGAAGATTGTCAAATGAAGCTCACCCCTAATTCTAAGACAAGGATATAAACAGAGACCTATATGCCATTTATCTAACTATTTTAAATGATTTATTAGAATTCAAAAGTCAAAATACAACAATGAAAATTGAAAATTAAAATCAGAGTTGGTTAAATACAGCTAAAATTTATATTTCATTTTTATTTTAATTAAATCTTCTAAAATAATTTTATATAAAAATTGTAATTTTAGAGGGAGGAGCCAAGATGGCAGCATGAGAAGAGCAGTGGAAATCTCCTCCCAAAACCATATATATTTTTGAAAATACGACAAATACAACTATTCCTAAAAGAGAGACCAGAAGATACAGGACAACAGCCAGGCTACATCTACACCTGCGAGAACCCAGCGCCTCGCGAAGAGGGTGAGATACAAGCCGCAGCCCGGCGGAGCCCGAGCGCCCGTCACCCCAGCTCCCAGCGGGAGGGGAGGAATCGGAGCGGGGAGGGAGAGGGAGCCCAGGACTGCTAAACACCCAGCCCTAGCCATCCGCATCGGAGCGCAGACACACAGTGCATGGTGTGCTGGATACTAAGGAAACAGGACAGTAAAATCTCTGAGTGGGTCCCCGCAGCCGGTGCCCCTGGGACAAAGAAAAGCGAGTGCTCTTTGAAAGTCTTAAAGGGACAGGGACCCCACAGCTGGATGGAAACATCTTGGGACACTTAGCCCAGCAGCTGGGAGTCCCAGGGAACTTGGGCGCGCTAACCCCCTGGGCAGCAGCGCAGCTTTGAGGCCCCTCACAGCGATTAAACAGCCTCCCGCCTGTTACCCCTCCGGCGTGGCCCCACCATAGCAGAGCAGAAGCCTGAGGCCAGCCATGCCCACAGCAGCCGAGCAAGAATCAGAGACCCCATCTGTGCGCAGTTGCCCAGCACAAGTCGCTAGGGGTCACCGTTCTTCCAGGAGAGGAAGGCCACAAACTAGCAAGAAGGGACGATCTCCCAGCTGACACACGTGCCTACTCCCCACAACTACCTCTATCACTATGAAAAGGCAGAAGAATTTCATCCAGACCAGACTAAAAGAGAAAATCCCTGAGAAGTAGCTTGGGGAGACAGACCTAACCAATCTTCCTGAAAAAGAATTCAAAGTAAAGGTCATAACCATGCTGATGGAGCTGCAGAGAAAAATGCAAGAGCTAATGGACAAAGTAGGGAGGGAGAATACAGAAATAAAACAATCTCTGGAAGGACTTAAAAGCAGAATGGACGAGATGCAAGAGGCAGTTAACGGAATAGAAACCAGAGAAGAGGAACGCATAGAAGCTGATGCAGAGAGAGATAAAAGTATCTCCAGGAATGAAACAATATTAAGAGAAATGTGTGACCAATCCAAAAGGAACAATATCCACATTATAGGGGTACCAGAAGAAGAAGAAGAGAGAAAAAGGGATAGAAAGTGTCTTTGAAGAAATAATTGCTGAAAACTTCCCCAAACTAGGGTAGGAAACGGCCTCTCAGACCACAGAGGTACACAGAACTCCCATGAAAAGGGATCCAAGGAGGGCAACACCAAGACACATAATAATTAAAATGGCAAAGATCAACGACAAGGACAGAGTATTAAAGGCAGCCAGAGAGAGAAAAAAGGTCACCTACAAAGGAAAACCCATCAGGCTATCATCAGACTTCTCAACAGAAACCTTACAGGCCAGAAGAGAATGGCATGATATATTTAATGCAATGAAACAGAAGGGCCTTGAACCAAGGATACTGTATCCAGCACGAATATCATTTAAATATGAAGGAGGGATTAAACAATTCCCAGACAAGCAAAAGTTGAGGGAATTTGCTTCCCACAAACCACCTCTACAGGGTATTTTAGAGGGACTGCTCTAGATGGGAGCATTCCTAAGGCTAAACAGATTTCAGCAGAGAAAATAAAATCACAGCAAAGAAAGTAGACCAACCAAACACTAACTAAAGACAAAACATAAAATCAACTACCAACATAAGCAGGCAAAGGAAACACAAAAGAGCACAGAATAAAACACCCAACATATAAAGAATGGAGGAGAAGGAATAAGAAGAGAGAGAAATAAAGAATCATCAGACAGTGTTTATAATAGCTCAATAAGCAAGTTAAGTTAGATAGTAAGATAGTCAAGAAGCTAGCCTTGAACCTTTGGTAACCATGAACCTAAAGCCTGCAATGGCAATAAGCACCTATCTTTCAATAATCACCCTAAATGTAAATGGGGTGAAAAGACACAGAGTAATAGAATGGATAAAAAAGCAAGACCCATCTATATGCTGCTTACAAGAGACTCACCTCAAACCCAAAGACATGCACAAACTAAAAGTCAAGGGATGGAAAAAGATATTTCATGCAAACAACAGGGAGAAAAAAGCAGGTGTGGCAGTACTAGTATCAGACAAAATAGACTTCAAAACAAAGAAAGTAACAAGAGATAAAGAAGGACATTACACAATGATAAAGGCATCAGTCCAACAAGAGGATATCACCATTATAAATATATATGCACCCAACACAGGAGCACCAGCATATATGAAACAAATACTAACAGAATTAAGGGAGGAAATAGAATGAAATGCATTCATTTTAGAAGACTTCGCACAACACTCACTCCAAAAGATAGATCCACCAGACAGAAAATAAGTAAGGACACAGAGGCATTGAAGAACACACTAGAACAGATGGACCTAATAGACATCTATAGAGCTCTACATCCAAAAGCAGCAGGATACACATTCTTCTCAAGTGCACATGGAACATTCTCCAGAATTGATCACATACTAGGCCACAAAAAAGAGCCTCAGTAAATTTAAAAAGATTGAAATTCTACCAACCAACTATTCAGACAACAAAGGTATAAAACTAGAAATAAATTGTACGAAGAAAGCAAAAAGGCCCACAAACACATGGAGACTTAACAACATGCTCCTAAATAATCAATGGATCAACGACCAAATTAAAATAGAGATCAAGCAATATATGGAAACAGATGACAACAACACAAAGCCCCAACTTCCGTGGGACACAGCAAAAGCAGTCTTAAGAGGAAAGAATATAGCAAATCAGGCATATTTAAAGAAGGAGGAACAATCCCAAATGAATAGTCTAATGTCACAATTATCAAAATTGGAAAAAAAAAACAAAGGAGACCTAAAGTCAGCAGAAGGAGGAACATAATAAAGATCAGAGAAGAAATAAACAAAATTGAGAAGAATAAAACAATAGAAAAAAATCAATGAAACCAAGAGCTGGTTCTTTGAGAAAATAAACAACATAGATAAGCCTCTAGCCAGACTTATTAAGAGGAAAAGAGAATCAACACACATCAACAGAATCAGAAACGAGAAAGGAAAAATCACGACGGACCCCACAGAAATACAAAGAATTATTAGAGAATACTATGAAAACCTATATGCTAACAAGCTGGAAAACCTAGGAGAAATGGAGAACTTTCTAAAAAATACAACCTTCCAAGACTGACCCAGAAAGAAACAGAAAATCTAAACAATTACCAGCAAACAAATTGAAGTGGTAATCAAAAAACTACCCAAGAACAAAACCCCAATGCCAGATGGATTCACCTCGGAATTTTATCAGACATACAGAGAAGATATAATACCCATTCTCCTGAAAGTTTTCCAAAAAATAGAAGAGGAGGGAATATTTCCAAACTCATTTTAGAATCTAACATCACCCTAATACCAAAACCAGGCAAAGACCCCACCAAAAAAGAAAATTACAGACCAATATCCCTGATGAACGTAGATGCAAAAATACTCAACAAAATATTAGCAAACCAAATTCAAAAATACATCAAAAGGATCATACACCATGACCAAGTGGGATTCATCCCAGGGATGCAAGGATAGTACAACATTCGAAAGTCCGTCAACATCATCCACCACACCAACAAAAAGAAACACATAAACCACATGATCATCTACATAGATGCTGAAAAAGCATTTGACAAATTTCAACATCCATTCATGATAAAAACTCTCAGCAAAATGGGAACAGAGGGCAAGTACCTCAACATAATAACGGCCATATATCATAAACCCATAGCCAACATTATATTGAACAGCAAGAAGCTGAAAGCATTTCCTCTGAGATTGGGAACTAGACAGGGATGCCCACTCTCCCCACTGTTATTTAACATAGTACTGGAGGTCCTAGCCACGGCAATCAGACAAAACAAAAAAATACAAGGAATCCAGATTGGTAATGGAGAAGTTAAACTGTCACTATTTGCAGATGACATGATACTGTACATAAAACACCCTAAAGACTCCACCCCAAAACTAGTAGAACTGATATCGGAATACAGCAAAGTTGCAGGATACAAAATCAACACAAAGAAATCTGTGGCTTTCCTATACACTAACAATGAACCAACAGAAAGAGAAATCACGAAAACCACTCCATTCACAATTGCATCAAAAAAAAAAAATACCTAGGAATAAACATAACCAAAGAAGTGAAAGACTTATACTCTGAAAACTACAAGTCACTCTTAAGAGAAATTAAAGGGGACACTAACAGATGGAAACTCATCCCATGCTTGTGGCTAGGAAGAATTAATATCGTCAAAATGGCCATCCTGCCCAAAGCAATATACAGATTTGATGCAATCCCTATGAAACTACCAGCAACATTCTTCAATGAACTGGAACAAATAATTCAAAAATTCATATGGAAACACCAAAGACCCCGAATAGCCAAAGCAATCCTGAGAAAGAAGAATAAAGTAGGGGGGATCTCACTCCCCAACTTCAAGCTCTACTATAAAGCCATAGTAATCAAGACAATTTGGTACTGGCACAAGAGCAGAGCCACAGACCAATGGAACAGACTAGAGAATTCAGACATTAACACAGACATATATGGCCAATTAATATTTGATAAAGGAGCCATGCACACACAATGGCGAAATGACAGTCTCTTCAACAGATGGTGCTGGCAAAACTGGACAGCTACATGTAGGAGAATGAAACTGGACCATTGTCTAACCCCATATACAAAAGTAAACTCAAAATGGATCAAAGACCTGAATGTAAGTCATGAAACCATTAAACTCTTGGAAGAAAACATAGTCAAAAACCTCTTAGACATAAACATGAGTGACCTCTTTGTGAACATATCTCCCCGGGCAAGGAAAACAACAGTAAAAATGAACAAGTGGGACTATATTAAGCTGAAAAGCTTCTGTACAGCAAAAAACACCATCAAAAGAACAAAAAGGAACCCTACAGTATGGGAGAATATATTTGAAAATGACACCTCCGATGAAGGCTTGACGTCCAGAATATATAAAGAGCTCACACGCCTCAACAAACAAAAAACAAATAACCCAATTAAAAAATGGGCAGAGGAACTGAACAGACGGTTCTCCAAAAAAGAAATACAGATGGCCAACAGACACATGAAAAGATGCTCCACATCGCTAATTATCAGAGAAATGCAAATTAAAACTACAATGAGGTATCACCTCACACCAGTAAGGATGGCTACCATCCAAAAGACAAACAACAACAAATGTTGGCGAGGCTGTGGAGAAAGGGGAACCCTCCTACACTGCTGGTGGGAATGTAAATTAGTTCAACCATTGTGGAAAGCAGTATGGAGGTACATCAAAATGCTCAGAACAGAGTTACCATTTGACCCAGGAATTGCACTCCTAGGAATTTACCCTAAGAATGCAGCAATCAAGTTTGAGAAAGACCAATGCACCCCTATGTTTATCGCAGCACTATTTACAATAGCCAAGAATTAGAAGCAACCTAAATGTCCATCGATAGATGAATGGATAAAGAAGCTGTGGTACATATACACAATGGAATACTACTCAGCCATAAGAAAAGGGCAAATCCTACCATTTGCAGCAACATGGATGGAGCTGGAGGGTATTATGCTCAGTGAAATGAGCCAAGCGGAGAAAGAGAAATACCAAATGATTTCACTCATCTGTGAAATATAACTACTAAGGAGAAACTGAAGGAACAAAACAGCAGCAGAATCACAGAACTCAAGAATGGACTAACAGGTACCAAAGGGAAAGGGACTGGGAAGGATGGGTGGGTAGGGAGGGATAAGCGGTGGGGAAGAAGAAGGGGGATATTAAGATTAGCATGCATGGGGGGGTGGGAGAAAGGGGAGGGCTGTACAACACAGAGAAGGCAAGTAGTGATTCTACAACATTTTGCTATGCTGATGGACAGTGACTGTAAAGGGGTTTATAGGGGGGAACTGGTATAGGGGAGAGTCTAGTAAACATAATATTCGTCATGTAAGTGTAGATTAATGATACCAAAAAAAAAAAAAGGCAGTTCCTGTGTGGTGACCTCCAAGGAGTCCTACATAAGGGTATAAAGGGCATATAAAAGTGTAAGCAAAGTGCCTGTTTGTGTTTATACAGAGGATCAAAGCCTAATTTGGCTACCCCGAAATTCAACTAAGATACAATATGAAAAAGAATTTCCAACATCAGCACTCTCTGGATGACTAATGCCAGAAGATGATCATCAAAAAACCCCAACAAAGTTCCACGCACTGCTACAGCTGTAGATGCACTCATCCCACCAGTTCCTGGACTTGCCATGGGAATGAGGAAGGAGATATCTAAGCTGGCCTGTGCATACAGTAAAACAACAAATTTGACTGGATTTATACTGTTGGAACTCAACCAAGAATTAGGAGAAGTGCAAATTGTAGCGCTCCAAAATCTTACAACTACAGACTATTTACTGTTAAAAGAACATAAGGGATGTGAACATTCCCCAGGAATGGGTTGTTTTAATTTGTCTGATTTCTCTCAGACTGTTCAAGTTCAGTTGGACAACATCCACCATATCATAGATAAGTTTTCACAAATGCCTAAGGTGCCTAACTGGTTTTCTTGGTTTCACTGGAGATGGCTGGTAATTACAGGTATGCTTTGGTTATGTAACTATACTCCTATTATGTTAATGTGTGTGCGCAATTTAAGTAGTAGCTTAAAACCTGTACATGCTGAAGTTACTCTACAAGAAGATATGTCAAAGAAATAATCAATCTTCCCATGTTTTCTTCCGCCTGCTACTTCTATAGCTTTTCTTCTTCCTTCCTAATTACAACCCTTAAATAGAATTCATGCCTCATATCAAATTTACCGAGTATCATAATTCTTCCAAGTGGTAAAGACACCTCAAGACAAATGCTGGGCATAGAAGCTACAGGGCATAAATATGCAAAGAAAAAAAATGCTAACCTTTTCAAACAATAAGGCTTCTCTCTCACTTACCAACTTTACATTTCCCTGTATGGCCCCAGAAGATGACTGGTTAGCCAGAGACGGGTAAGATTCCTCAAGGGAGGAACAACCTAAGACAGGCACAGTCGCAGGGGGGCCATCAGGTGAGAAATTGGGGATCAAGAGGTGAGGCTTAGAAACTCACCCCCCCTGTTCTGAGAGAAATCTTCTGCATACGTGGATGTTTTATTTTCCTTGTCTAGCTTGGATTAACACATAGTCTACAGGCACACACCTGATCATCTACGTTTGCTCTCTTACAACACTAAACTATGTTTTCTACCTTTATCTTGTATCTACCTACCACTTCAGCATTTCATCAAAAATAATAATAATAAAGAGAGACATGTGGTATCCACATATAAATCAAGTATAAAAATCAAATGAGTATTCATATTTGAACTGACTGTTTATAGTTCATAATGCATAAGCAAAACTGAAAGCTTCTGTGATGACTGCCCTTGTAATGTTCACCATGTAACTTATTCACTATGTAAGAATTTGTTCTCCATGTAAGAACTTGTTCGTTATGCTTCAGAAGATTGGAGACTGACGAAAATTAGGCTTGGGGTGGATTAATGATTGTGCATTGAGCATTGACTCCCCTATACAGAATTTTATTGTTGTTAACAACAATTTGATCAATAAATATGAGAGATGCTCTCACAAAAAAAAAAAAAATACAACAAAAAGATCATACACCATGACCAAGTGGGATTCATCCCAGGGATGCAAGGATGGTACAACATTCGAAAATCCATCAACATCATCCACCACATCAACAAAAAGAAGGACAGAAACCACATGATCATCTCCATAGATGCTGAAAAAGCATTCAAAAAAATTCAACATCCCTTCATGATAAAAACTCTCAACAAAATGGGCATAGAGGGCAAGTACCTCAACATAATAAAGGCCGTATATGATAAACCCACAGCTAACATCATACTGAACAGCGAGAGCCTGAAAGCTTTTCCTCTGAGATCGGGAACAAGACAGGGATGCCCACTCTCCCCACTGTTACTCAACATAGTACTAGAGGTCCTAGCCACGGCAATTAGACAAAACAAAGAAATACAAGGAATCCTGATTGGTAAAGAAGAAGTCAAACTGTCACTATTTGCAGATGACAAGATATTGTACATAAAAAACCCTAAAAACTCCACTCCAAAACTACTAGAACTAATATCAGAATTCAGCAACGTTGCAGGATACAATATTAACACACAGAAATCTGTGGCTTTCCTATACACTAACAATGAACTAATAGAAAGAGAAATCAGGAAAACAGTTCCATTCACAATAGCATCAAAAAGAATAAAATACCTAGGAATAAACCTAACCAAGGAAGTGAAAGACCTATACCCTGAAAACTACAAGACACTCTTAAGAGAAATTAAAGAGGACACTAAAAAACGGAAACTTGTCCCATGCTCCTTCTTAGGAAGAATTAATATCGTCAAAATGGCCATCCTGTGCAAAGCAGTATACAGATTCGATGTAATCCCCATCAAATTACCAAGAGCATTCTTCGATGAACTGGAACAAATAGTTCAAAAATTCATATGGAAACACCAAAGACCCTGAATAGCCAAAGCAATCCTGAGAAGGAAGAATAAAGTGGGGGGGATCCCACTCCCCAACTTCAAGCTCTACTATAAAGCCATAGTAATCAAGACAATTTGGTACTGGCACAAGAACAGAGCCACAGACCAGTGGAACAGAATAGAGACTCCAGATATTAACCCAAACATACATGGTCAATTAATATATGATAAAGGAGCTATGGACATATGATGGGGAAATGGCAGCCTCTTCAACAACTGGTATTGGCAAAACTGGACAGCTACATGTAAGAGAATGAAACTGGATCACTGTCTAACTCCATACACAAAAGTAAATTCGAAATGGATCAAAGACCTGAGTGTAAGTCATGAAACCATAAAACTCTTAGAAAAAAACATAGGCAAAAATCTCATGGACATAAACATGAGTGACTTCTTCATGAACATATCTCCCCGGGTAAGGAAAACAAAAGCAAAAATGAACAAGTGGGACTGTATCAAGCTAAAAAGCTTCTGTACAGCAAAGGACACCATCAATAGAACAAAAAGGTATCCTACAGTATGGGAGAATATATTTATAAATGACAGGTCTGATAAAGGGTTTACATCCAAAATATATAAAGAGCTCACACACCTCATCAAACAAAAAGCAAATAATCCAATTAAAAAATGGGCAGAGGAGCTGAAAAGACAGTTCTCTAAAGAAGAAATTCAGATGGCCAACAGACACATGAAAAGATGCTCCATATCACTTGTCATCAGAGAAATGCTAATTAAAACCACAATGAGATATCACCTAGCACCAGTAAGGATCGCCATCATTGAACAGACAAACAACAACAAATGTTGGTGAGGTTGTGGAAAAAGGGGAACCCTCCTACACTGCTGGTGGGAATGTAAATTAGTTCAACCATTGTGGAAAGCAGTATGGAGGTTCCTCAGAATGCTCAAAATAGAAATACCATTTGACCCAGGAATTCCACTTCTAGGAATTTACCCCAAGAATGCAGCACTCCAGATTGAAAAAGACTGATGCGCCCGTATATTTATCGCAGCACTATTTACAATAGCCAAGATATGGAAGCAACCTAAATGTCCATCAGTAGAAGAATGGATAAAGAAGAGGTGGTACATATACACAATGGAATATTACTCAGCCATAAGAAAAAAACAGATCCTACCATTCGCAACAACATGGATGGAGCTAGAGGATATTATGCTCAGTGAAATAAGCCAGGCGGAGAAGGACAAGTACCAAATGATTTCACTCATACGTGGAATATAAGAACAAAGGAAAACTGAAGGAATAAAACAGCAGAATAACAGAACCCAAGTATGGACTAATAGTTATCAAAGGGAAAGGGACTAAGGAGGATGGGTGGGAAGGGAGGAACAAGGGCGGAGAAGAAGAAAGGGGTCTTTACGATTAGCATGTATAGTGTGTGTGGGACACGGGGAGGGCTGTACAACACAGAGAAGACAAGCAGTGATTTTACAGCATCTTACTATGCTGATGGACAATGACTGTGAAGGGGTATGTGGGGGGGACTTGCTGAAGGGGACTAGGGGGGAGCCTAGTAAACATAATGTTCTTCATGTAATTGTAGATTAATGATACCAATAAAAAAAAAAACTAACTTTTTAGGTATGATAACTCCAATTTTTAAATTTAATGCCTCCAAAAATGTTGAGCTATGCATAGTTTCTGAGCCAACGAGCATATAAAATAGCATGGTTAAGACTGAATCATTGAAGGGTCCTCCTATTCAACTGTCATATCTTTGACTTCAGTTTAAACTAAACACATATAACTTCCCTTTTCTAAGACCCATAGCCATTGTTTCTTTACTTAAACTATCTTTAGGAGCTCAACCTCTAACACAGTATCAACACAAATTAGTAAGAATTCTTCCTTGACCCTTAAAATACCCACAATTTCTACTAAACTTCATCTTTATTCAAACTGTAAATGTTTTAAATACTGTAAGAATTCTGAAAATGCTTTATAAATAGGTTCTCTTAAGGAATACAGATGAAGTTTATGGGATGTTGAAGGATAGAAAAAATAAAAGAGTATTAAAAGATAGAAAAGACAAAAAAAAAAGCTGTCTTCCTATAAACCAGCACAAAGCACTGGCTTGTTTACAGACACATCCCAGGGATGTAGGAGGACTTCCTAGTTACACCTCCTTAGAGGCTTATCGAAGTCTTCAGGGCCCTCAGTAGGAGAGCTCCCTGCGATGTAGACCTGATACCTTTCAGACCTGTGAACTGACTCATCCCCTTAGAATCCTAGGCCATCAGTACTGGGAAGGCGGCTGGAACTCATCTAGCATGACTGCCCTCCCATTTGCTATTGATTTACACCATGATCACTACACAGAAGGATTACAAGTGCAGTGTAAAAAAGAAAGTGTACAATAAAATATTAAATATGAAAAGAAATAAAGTGCTAAGATTAGAGAAAATAGAAGAACAGAAGGTCAAAACCAGGAAGAAAAATAACATCAAGATAACAAGCCAAGGGTCCTGCAGAATTCCTTAAATACAGCTTTGAATTTGACTTGAGCTTCCTGGCAGCTGAAGTGTAGAGGAAAGCATGCTGTGTACCTGGTCCCTGTCTCTCTCATGGAAGCACAAGAGACTCACTTTATGGAGCAAGACACTCGGTCCTAGGGACGTAAAGGGGCTCTGGTTGTGCCAGAGCTAAGACAAAAACACCATTCTCCTAATTCCCAGAGTAGTGTGAGCCCTTGCGTCACTCAACTTCAAATACATATGCATGAGGACTTCAATCACGGAAGTCTCTTGTGAATTCTTTGCTTGTTCTCTAAATTTAAGTATGAGACAAAAGCTTACAATCAGCAAACTCTGAACCCTTCTGCTGCTCTACAGCCAAGGGTTGGCCCAGCTCTGAGCTTCCCCGTGAGAACTCTGTCTGCTTTTCTCCCTTTCTCTCAATCAGGGGCTCTGCCAGAGCACCTAACAGGGAGGTGAGACACAATAATGGTAAAAGGGCTTAGCAAATTCTCTGCTTCCTCTTTTATTCCATTGATAGGAAGGCCTTCAGGCAATTTCACTAAAGTAGTTCTCCGTGTTCTCAGACTAGGGCCTTTGCTTACAGCCTATTAGCTACTTGAAAGATTTTAGGACAGTCAGAAGTAAAATAAATCGACAGTCATAATTTCCAAAGTCTTGTCTTTACTAAGTGTTTTATCATCAAAATGGAATAGGAAGCTGCTGTTATACCTCCACCCACTTAGTGGTTAATACCCAGCATCATTTTTAAACTCAATTTTGAGTTCTTTCTGTCACCCACTGGCCACATGTAATGATGGCCATTCTTAATGTCAAATAGCTGCTCTCACAGTGGAATCCCCCACTTTCAGGACCATCGTCCTTGGTACCAACAAGCAAGGCAAAACAGCTTAGAGAGGAGGCCCCTGACGTCCCCCACTAGGCCACACACCACCAGGGGAGGGGAATGAGGCTCTAGCTTCTAGCCCTGAGGTTTCCTAGAAGTATTAACACAGCTTGCATTCAGGCTTAAGCATTGATATTGTGGGAAAAGCTATTCGATGTCCTGGACTATTAGAAAAATCTATCTTTAAAATGTTCTGTTCTCCAGTTCACTGAAAAATGACTACAGAGCCTTCCCCTGCTTTTTTTGGATGTGATAAGGGATAAGGAGTGAGCATGCAAAAGAAGAGGGAGGGAATATCTGGGACGAGGAGGAGACACTATTTCTATCCCCTGGACGTTAAAAGCCTGGGTGAAGGGCCCCTTCATCCTCTGGGAGGATCTCTTGGGCTCCCCCTGGGGGCGGAAAGCAGATGCACGCTAGAGCATCAGCAGAAGGAAGAGGCGCACGGGGCTCCCCCTTGTGGCCAGCTGTGGTGAGGCTCACCCGCCGCCGCTCCCCTAGGAGGCTCTTCGGAGTTCCTAAAAGATAAAGGGAGGTTCTCAAGTTTTCAAATTTCGGGTCCCTGCTACACCGATCCATAGCTGAGGCTTGAGGTAGCGACGGTGAACCGATTTCCTATAAAACAAACCAAGGATATATAACAAACCATACAAATCCATTTCTTCTCTAGTAAGAAGCCTTAGAAGTAGGGTCTGTGGCACAAGACCTCCCCTGCTGCTCACCAATCACAACCCAGAGTTCCCTATGAATATTCGAACGCAACTTGTCAATATTTGAGGATTAAAGGACCATCCTGAAAGCTCCATGATGAAATCCGTTTAATGGCCATAATTCTCATGTCAAAATGTGCCTATAGGACAGTAGGGGTAAAGCTAGGAGGGCAACGCTTGGTAAGGTAAATATCTTCAAAGTGATTGGTGAGTGAGTATTTATCAGATCTCCCAAGGGGGAGAGGACTTGCCACGCATAAAAGCTGTGGAAGAAATCACAACAGGAACACTTTATAGGGCAGTATTTTTAAATGTTATATTTCTATATGTACAAAAAAGATACACAGATACACCAAACTTAAAGGAAAAACAGAAGAGAACCCAAAAAATGCTTTAAAAAACAGGCAAATATCCTTTATATATAGGAACTTCTTTAAAAGGAACTTTTACAAATCAACAAGGAAAAGCAGTTAAGTCCTTGACATACGGGTGGATAACAGGCCATTTTCATAAACATAGAGAGATGGTATACTTCGAGGAAAATCTTCTGTTGCACAGCAACCAAAGGAATATGTATTAAAATCAACAATGAGAAACTATGTTTCTCTCCAAAACAGGCAAATAACTTTTTAAATGAAATCTCCCAACACTGAGATAGTGCAAAGAGCATTTTCATGTACTGCTGGTGGAAGGCAAACAGCCCAAGTCTTTGGGGAAACAATTTAGCAACATACAGCTGAGGCCTCCAAAGTGTTCATCCCCTCTGGTCTGGTAGTTCCATTCCTGGAAGTCTAGCTTATGGACATACTCTAAAATAAAGAAAGTGCTTTTTTAATGCGAAGAAGCTGTTATTCTCTGCCGCACCATTCACAGTGGTGAATGACTGGGAATAATCTAAACACCCCTAATGAGTGTGCTGGATAAATAACTATGGTTTATACACATGGCAAGTTATGTAGAATGATTTTTTCTGTATTTTTAAAAAATTACAAATATAATACAGAAATACACTCTCGTTATCTTAAAAAATTCAAACACAGAAAGCAGCATAAAAGGCAAAGACCCTCCCATCCCATCCCTGCCCTTACCACTTTCCTTTCCTTTCCCAAATCTAATTCCTTTCCCAGGAGGATCCACTATTTGAAGTTTGATGTGGATCCTCTCTAGACGTTTTTCTAGGCATTTATTTACATGTATATGTGCATATACATAGTCTTGTTTTCTTCTATAAAAATGGGCTCACACCATCTGTAAGACTGTGTAATTCACTTAAATATTTCTAGGTCAGTACACATAGGTCTATCTCATTCATTTTTAACTGCTCTCTGGAATCCCACAGGATGAATATAATTTAACCATTCCCTGTCTGATGTACAGTAAGGTTTATAACTTGTCACCATCACAATAATGTTGCTCTAATAAACACCCTTATATGTATACACATATATATATGTGTGTATATATATAAGCATTTATAGAGTTTATGAAAATACAGGGAAAATCCTTACATCACAATGGTAACCAAGTTCTACATACAGTATAATTTCAACTATACAAAAATATATTTTGTATAAAAGGACAGAAAACAAACAAAAAGTCTAAAATAACAACAGTAGTTATTTCTGAGTAGTGGGATTATAGATGTTTTTCTGTCAGTTACTAAATTTTTCTGTATTTTCCAAATCCTCTCTAGTGAAAAAGTATTACATTATAATGGGAGAAGAGTAAAATTAATTTCTAAATAATAATCATTCTTATTCTGTTACTTACATGATGGTAGATGGTAGAGCTGAAGGTTATTGAAAGAAACAGAGTATTGGTTTATTTAGAAAGCAGCTGTCAGAATTGAACAACAAATGAAGTTACCAAACTAGCAACAGCATTTAGACCACTCAACTAGCCGACATGAATAGAGAATAATCAGCTCCCTAATGTGAAAGAATGGTGGTTTCAACTAAATATGGCGCGTAGGTAGACAGTTAACGTAGGTAGCAAATCCAAAGGAACTGGCAACATATGTCCAAAAACTTGTATACAAATGTTCACACCAGCATTATTGGTAATAGTCAAAAAGTGGGAACCCATGTGTCCATCCACCAATGAATGGATAAACAAAATTGGTATATCTATTCAATGGAATACTATTCAGCCATGAAAAGGAATAAAAGATGACCCTTGAAAACACTACGCTAAGTAAAAGAAGCTCATGAAAGGCTAGCATTTTTGATTCCATAACATTGTATGATTCCACTTACAAGAACAGGTAAATCCATAGACAAAAAAAAGTAAATTAGTGGTTGCCCATGGCTGCAGGATTGGGAAGAAATGGGAGTGACTGTTAAGGGTTTCTTTTTAGGATGATGAAATGTTCTGAAATAAGATAGTGATGGTTACACAATTCTATGAACATATTTAAAACCAGTGAATTGGACCCTTTAAAAGGGTAAATTTTATAGTATCTGAATTATATCCCAATAAAGCTGGTATAGAAAATAGCAAGTAACAATGAATTTAGTTGATAAAAATGTAGTTGATAAAAAATTAATTTCGCGTACATATACACAATGGAATATTATTCAGCCATAAGAAGAAAACAAATCCTACCATTTGCAACAACATGGATGGAGCTAGAGGGTATTATGCTCAGTGAAATAAGCCAGGTGGAGAAAGACAAGTACCAAATGATTTCACTCATATGTGGAGTATAAGAACAAAGGAAAAACTGAAGGAGCAAAACAGCAGCAGACTCACAGAACCCAAGAATGGACTAACAGTTACCAAAGGGAAAGGGAATGGGGAGGATGGGTGGGAAGGGAGGGATAAGGAGTGGAGGGGGAGAAAGGGGGCATTACGATTAGCATGCATAATGTGGGGGGGGGCACGGGGAGGGCTGTACAGCACGGAGAGGACAGGTAGTGATTCTACAACATCTTACTACGCTGATGGACAGTGACTGCAGTGGGGTATGTGGGGGGAACTTGGTGATGGGGGGAGTCTAGTAAACATAATGTTCCTCATGTAATTGTAGATTCATGATACCAAAATAAAATTTTGAGAAAGACCCCAGAGGACTCCCTTACCCCTTCCACCATGTAAGGAAGAAGGTACAGGCTGTGAACTGGGAAGAGGACTCTCGCCAGAACGTGACCATGCCTACACCCTGATCTTGGACTTCCAGGCCTCTAGAACTGAGAAATAAATTTTTGTTATATATAAAAATAAAATTAATTTAGCTTGTAAATAGTCTGCTCTACTACTGAAAATTATTTTCTGTCAACAATTAGCCAGATATAAACTTTTTTTCATTCATATCCTGATGACATCAAAGGAGAAACAATTAAACAATATATAAGTAATTTTATTATTGAAAGTAATAAAACTTATGAAAGAAAAATAGCAAAACTTAACCAAGGCAGTATAATCTAATTGGGCAAAAATGTATTCATTTTGGGAAGGAGAAAGGACAGATTAAAAATTAAGATTATAGGGAAAATTTTGAATCTTGAAGATATTTAACTACAGAATCTCCTGGGTGATAAAATGAACCATTTATGCAAATTTGATTTCTTGCAAACTGCTACACATAAGGGGCATGTAATCAAATTTGGTGATGTGTGAAACTTTGCATGGAAATGAAAAGTCAAGTGCCACAGGTGAATTTAGTGAATGCCAAGAATTATAAAGGGTCCTGTGGCCTCTGGAAGCTGAAGGCCTTGGTTACTGAAGGCACACATTCTCACTCCCTCAGTGTTTTTCCAGAGTTATCTTCCC
Organism: Manis pentadactyla; assembly: GCF_030020395.1. NCBI lineage: Eukaryota > Metazoa > Chordata > Mammalia > Pholidota > Manidae > Manis > Manis pentadactyla. The sequence continues at coordinate 115,069,759 of NC_080026.1, read as the reverse complement.
AACTCTGAGTTTAAAGACATCACATTGGTAGGTTAGCACCAGCCTTCAGTGGGAGTCTTTGCACCATGAAATCAGTGAATGCTACATATCAGGGCTTTTCCCCCCCTTTTACTCAGTCTGTTGTCAAACATTTATCACCACACCATTGGTTATATTCCTGATATCTCTGGTTAAACAGCAGTCACAAAGGTTAAACACTGAGTCTCAGTTCTTGTTCTTATGACTGATGGATGCATTCTGTGGCCCTGTTCAGTGGTTTTGCCTCCCCCACTTAGCCGTGACTTCAACAAAAACAGATATTCCTGCTTGCTGTTGCCAAGCTGCATGTGTGAAGAAGGGCGTGGTCTGTAAGGAGCCAAGCTCTTAGGCAGTAGGACCTTCCTGAAGGTCTGGAACAGCCCCCAGGTTTCCTTCCTCAGTGTATTTCCACATGAATAGCCAATCAGCACCTCACACTGGACAAAATGGATCCTCCCTCCACCTCTCTGAAAAGCATCACATTTCCTGAGCAGAAACTTGGAAACCATCCTCAACAATGCTAACCTCTTGGCAGACCCTGCTCATTTCACTCCCTGTTAATCTTTCCAATCAAATCCCCTCTCCAATTCACTTTGATGTGGTCCCCCAAATCCCCCACCATCCCCCATATTGCCCCCTCTCATCCAACCTTTATACAGTAGGTTGCTGGGCTGAACATTTGAAAAAGCAAGAGGGAGCACGCCATTCCCTGCTTAATAATTCCTCGTTACTCTCCATCAAGTTTGGTACAAAGCGCAAATTTCCTTGGCACAGTGGAAAAGGCCCTTTAGCACCAGACTCTGGTCCACCTCTACATTTCTCTGTTACCAATAACTCCCTGGTCACTAACCTCTCTCTGCTTACTGTTTGCTGGACACACCAGTCTTTCTGCTCTGTGCCTCTGCTTCATCCTGGAGAAGTCAACAGAGGCCTTAGTCTGCACCCAGCAAACCACCAGGTCTCTCTCTTAGCTATGTCTGCAGCATAGTACTTCGTACACCATAGTTTTAAATGGGTGTAACAGTCTGTCTCTCCCTACTTGGGGCGTTGAGCTCTGTGAATGTCTTTGCATTCTGCAGTCCTAGGACCAGAGTCAAGCTTCTTGTATTCTTAGAGCTTGGCTTACTTTTTGTATCCCTAGGTATGTAGTACCTAGCTCAGGGCCTGCAGAGAGAGAGGCTACTCCCATCTGTAAAGTAGGCACAGTACCATTTACCTGAGCTGGTTATTGGGAAGATTAAATGAGATGGTGCATGCAAACACGTGCAGCATAGTGCATGGCACAAAAAGATAGGTTCTCTTTCCCTGGAAGAGCCCCAACAAAAGAACCAACACATTATACATTTATGCAGCAATCTGCAATTTACAGAGTTCATCCATCATTCAAATATACAGAAGGAGAGCGACAGATCAAAATATGTTTCCAATTTTCTTTGAATTCAGAGGGTTTTGTTTCAATTCAAAATTCCTTTCCCTGGCCCAGCATTTATCTGTAAGAAGGTTAACCAGGCATGATGGAATCAGTTCGGCTAATCTTTAAAATAAAGACCTTAAAAATGCTCTATGTATAAGAGCTTTCAAATTTCCTTCCCCAGATGCTACCTTATTAGATGTCATGTTAAACAAGATGTTAAAAGCAGGGCTGTTCTGGGTGAAGCAGGATCTGAACCACCCACCAGATCTCCCCTTGCTGGGCCATTCCTTTGCAGAACCTAGAGGCTCAGAAAATACACCTTTCAAAACACTCCTTCACTCTATAAATGTGGAAAACCAAGCAGAGAGAGGTCTAGAAGCTTGCCCAAGGTTCTGGAATCCAGTAAAGCCAGCCGAGGATCTCATACTCTTTCCACCACATCATACTGCCTCCAGAGTCAAGACCACAGTCTGTGGTCTCAGGACCAAGGGTTGACTACACATGACTGTTTATCGTCTATAAATGTTGCAACTGTACAAATCCAAGGTAGCTGGAAGTATAAATAATACAATCTGTTTCCACTTGACAAAGGTCAAATGGAAGAGTATTAATATCAGCTTTCCCTTAAGGAGATAAGAACAGCATTGTCTGGCTGCCCACAGAGTAACAACCCAACCATAAAAAGAATATGTCAGTTTCTGGAACAAAGATGAAGGAAGTCAAAGACCCACCTCCCAGATTATTCTAGAGGTAAGAGTTAACTAGCCCAATTACTGCCAGGTTAATGCAGGATCTGCTAGCAGAGATTGCTCCATGCTCACCCATAGCTACTTTCCCCTTCTTTCTTAATTATAGTACCCTGATTTTATTTAGGGTGTCCCAAGAAGAAAGAGTAATTTCCCCAGGCTCTCCTGCAGATAGTTATGACCATACAATTAAGTCCTGGCCAATGATAGTTAAGTAGTCATTGAGTAGGACTTCTGGCAAAACCCTCTAAAGGGGCATGGCCTTTGGCCATTTTCTTCTTTTCTGTTCTCCTTTCTGCAACCTGAAACTTAGATGTGATGGCTGCAGCTCCAACAGCTGTCTTCTCACTGTGAGGATGAATAGCCTTGCACTAAAGATGACAGAGCAGAAAGAAAATTACTCAGTTCCTGGTGACTTCATGAAGAAGCCATCAAAATTGCCCTGAACTGTCCTACCTCTACCTTTTTTATGTGAGAGAATAAACCCTTATAAGATAAATTTACAGTAGTTAGGTCTCTTTTCCTAGCAGCCAAACCTTGGCCCCATTGGCAGAAGCTAAGGAAGCCATACAGACATACTTAGCAGATCTCTGTATGTGGTTAACAGATGTGGTGACTCCAGGAAAGGAAGAAATTCACCACATATCCTTCCCAACTCCTTGCCAGATTTTCAAGAATAATTCCAGAGCCAGTTAGCAGAGAGTAAACATTCCCAAGTTAAAATTAGATGATTAGTAGCCAAACTTATCAAAATTTGGCAGAAAGAATAAGTCCGTGAAAGCAGTGGGTGTCTGGGGGAGCAGATTGTGGACGCTGCATCACTTCTTCCATTATATCTGACCAGGAGAGGGGCCTCTTTTTGTATCTCTTCAAGAGAGCTGAATTCCTGACACAGGGCTGGCTTCAGATCAGCACACTGTCTCCCACATCTCAATGGTACCAGCCATTGCTTGGTCAAATGTGGGGCCTAATCAAAGGACAGAGGCTCTCAGTGGAGAAGTCTGAGGGAACTCCACATTGCTGCTCCACCTAAAAATGCAACCGAAACTGTGTCACCCTAATTAACAGGCTGACACCCATACCCAGGCTCCTCAGCTGTCTCTGAGGGGCATCCCGGTGGTGCCAGGAATCCCCTTACCACAGCACCATGGTAAAACAAGGTCCTTTAAAAGGGGTTCTCCAGTTTTCTTACTTCATCAGCTACTTCCGTGCTGTACAATCTTAGGCGGGGCAATTAATCTCTCTACGCCTCAGTGTCCCCATCTGAAAAATGGATACGATCATAGCACTCACCCTAAAGGGCAGTAGTGAGGCTCACATGAGTTCACATTTATAAAGTAGTGACGATAGAGTTTGGCACAACGTAAGTCCTCAATACATGTCAGCTATTAATATCACTGACTTATTTCTACTTCTTTTCAAAGAAAACTACTTTTAAATTTCTCCATCATTTTTTTCCCATTATCAACAGGTGTCACTTTGTCTTTCTTCTCCACATTTTCCAAGAGCTGACACTCTTGCTCTACGTAAAGGACAACCCCCTTCTGTGCATTACCTTCTTCACACCCCATTATTTTTTTTACCTGAAACCTTAGATAGGTCCCTTAGATATATACAGGCACTACCAGTTTTCAGCCCGTCCAATGTTCCTATCTCAAGCCACACAGTCATAACTACACCACAACCATACCTCTTGAGACTGCTAGTTGAAATGGAAGAGTGTCTATCAGTTAAGCCAGGTGATAGACCTACTATGATTCTATGCCACTTATCCTCCAAAGGCGCACATAGGAAAACAAAACAATTTCACCAATCGTTTAGCTTTAAAAATGGACTGAAATTTGGGAAAGACATCCAAATAGAGTGTAAGTTGTTTTAAACATTGGATATACCTGATAGAATAGCTCCAATAACATCTTCCGGCAAGCTCGCTTATAAGGCTCATGGGGCTACTGCTTCCTCCCGGGTAAGTGCCATCCAGGTACTCACAAGCGACGACTGATTCATAGATCAGGTGACATTGGCTGTTCTCCAGGCCAGGAATTTGGCCAAAAGGGTGCTTTGAGTAGTACCATTCAGGCTTGTTTCTCACGTTAATGTTGATAACTTCATGTCTTAGAAAGCAGAGGGAAAATAAGGCAGAACAAAAACGAGAGGCTTACCCAGGCAGAAGCAATCGATTTATAAAATTTGAATTTGCAGTAAGGTTTTTAACATCTAGGTCTTTTACAAAGAAAAATGCACAGCCATATCATTCACTGTCTTCCTTCCTACAGTTGTGTGTGTTGAATATTGCCTGTGCCTTGTCTCCTGTGCTCCTTGTGATTCCTGTCTCTGGGAGGTTGAATCTCCTGCCCCAAATCACCACTAGGAAGTAGCAGAGCCAAGAATGGGAGCCTAGTAGGTCTGACTCAGAGCTCACATGCTTTTAGAACTCAAAAGTACAACTTTGAGGTGAGGCTTAGAACCTCACCCCCCCCTGTTTTGAGAGAAATCTTCTGCATCCGTGGATGTTTTGTTGCCCTTGACTAGCTTGGATTAATACTTAGTCTATAGGCACACACCTGATCATCTACATTTGCCCTCTTACAGCACTAAACTATGTTTTCTACCTTTATCTTGCATCTACCTACCACTTCAGCAGTTTATTAAAAATAATAATAATAATAATAATAAGGGAAAAATGGGGATTCATATATAAATCAAGTATAAATATCAAACGAATAATCATAATTGAGCTGATTGTGTATAGTTCACGATGCATGACCAAAACCGAAAGTTTCTGTGATGACTGCCCTTGCATTGTTCACCATGTAAGAACTTGTTCACTATGTAAGAACTTGTTCACCATGTAAAAACTTGTTCACTATGCTTCAGAAGATTGGAGACTGTTGAGAATTGGGCTTGGGGTTGATTAATGATTGTTCATTGAGTCCCCTATACAGAATTTTATTGTTGTTAACAACCATTTGATCAATAAATATGAGAGATGCCCTCTCAAAAAAAAAAAAAAAGTACAACTCTGACTTTAACAGTTCACCGCAGCATATGGTTAAGTGTTAGCAGTTATGGGCATGAATTCTGGCATCAAACCGCCTGGGGTCTGGACAGTCTAGCTTGTGATCTTGGCTGAATTCCTTAACCTCCCTGTGCTCAGTGCCCTTAACTGTAAACTGGGGGTAATAGTTATATCCACCTCTTGGCATGTTGTGAAGATCAAATAAGTGAGTACTTATAAAGTGCTTAGGACAGTGCCCAGTATATAAGCATGCAGTAACTGTTTAATTCTTCTTCTTAATTATTATTAGAGGTTCAAGCCTACAAAGTTTATTGAGGTGCTCACATATGTTTAAAAAAGGTTAAAGGAAATAAGTGTGTATATCCTTTGCTCAGGTAATTGTCTTAAATTCTAAAGTGGTTCTCAACCAAGAGTGATCTTGTCCCATTCCCCAGGGACACATAGCAATGTCTGGAGATATAATATTTTTGGTTGTGATAACTGGAGGAAGAGGGGATTCAACTACCTCCTAAGGGTAGACACCAGGGATACCGCTAAATATCCAGTAACACTCAGAAAACCTCCCCACATCCCCAACACATAATAAAGAATTGTCTGGCCCAAATGCCAATAGTGAAAGCATTGAAAAACTCTGCCCTAAAGAAATATTTACATTAATTCCTAAGCTGCCAATTTCTCATTCTGGGTAAAACATCAAGCGATTGTTACTTCAAATAGAGAACATTAGGGTCAACTAGAATTGAGCCAGAGGGAAGAATCAGGGCATACATGCTATACACATCACACAACAGAATTACATAATTTTATGTAAAATGTCTCTGTATTTCTCTGACATGAATCTGAAACTCTGAAGTTATCTCCTGATGATGGACTCGCCGAGACAAGAGCCGAAAGTCTGGAGTAACACGTTCTCAACCCACTGGCTTTGAGGCCAGCGGCATTACACAGTCCCCATTCCAGGGAAGTTGCTCTACCTTCCAAATCCAGAACTCCCTGCAGGAGCTGGTCTTGCAAAATTCCTTCTGGAAGGATATATACCTATTTCTATGTCAGAACCTTCAAGGCACCTCTTGATAGTGAGGTAGGGCAGAGACATGGAACAAGCATCATGATTAATTTTCCTGCCTATGATGAAAATGCTCAGATATAAGTAGCACAGTAAGAACAGCAGGGACTCCATCTTAAGGCCAAGATTCCATTTCATTTTAAAAACCAGGGAGGTAGGAGGTAAGATTCCTAACATATTTTCTGGTAATCTGCCAATAACCTACCCTATCTTAAGGCAGGGCAAGCAGTCCTAAATGATATCTTCCCACTGCTTGAGGGGAACCACTATCTTGGAGAACATGATCGAGAAATTCCTTGTGTTAAGTTAAGCTGACAGAATATCTAGAGGACAGACTGGATGTCTGACCAGACAGACATCATGAGGCAACATGTAACGCCTAACCACACCCCTGCTCCAGCCCTTTGCCCCATTTTTGAAAACCTTAAAAGACAGAATCCAAAGCCTTAGCCGCACCTCCTCTCCGAGGTTGGTTTTACATAATCCCCTTTCTTCAAGTGTGTACTTTGCCCTAAATAAAGACTTCTTGCTGCTCAACTTGCTGCATTTTGTTTCTGTGGTCTTCCAGTGGTAAATGTCTTTCTTGTATCACTACTTCATTCAATTTTCTAGACTTAAGCACTAGTCTTCTCTCTCTGTCCTACTTCAGACAAGTAGAGAAGGGCTGCTGAGATCTCTGATTTGGGCTTGCAAGTTCCCATCACCTGGGTGATCAGGATGGGACTGCAGCTGTACAATCACGCTCTTTAGCAGCCTGCCCCCAGATCTCCTTTCTTTGCCTTTGGGAAGTTCTCAGAAGATAATCTCACTCCATCCAGTGCTCTGCGGCTCCCCCATATCCTGGGGTGGTAGGAGCTCAGTTCCCACGCTGTGCAGATTCAAGGGGACCCTGGCTTCAGGAGTGGGCAAGGGATCTGCCCTATGAGGAGCAGGAATGCAATGAGCTTCCCTTCCCTCCCTCTGCTCTTCCTTGTGCTCTGCTGCCAGCACAGCTGCTGTCATTTGCTGCTAAGTCTCACTTTAGTAATTCCTTCCTTACCGACACTCCTCTGGCCTGCTCGAGAAGTCTTTCTTAGTCATAGAAAAGACCTCTCCCGGACCTGGGTTGAGGTTTCACCTAGTGCACAGGGAGCGACCTCCCCAGACGCAGCTACCTGACAATAGCAGTCCCTTTTATTTCATTGTTTGGAACTATTTGTTCATTAAAAAAATATTTTTAAGCACTTACTATGTGCCAGGCCCTCTTCTAGACCAAGAGCAAAGGAGACGAAAGTCCTTAACCTTAAAACCTTACCATAGGGGGTGGGGTGGTGGTGAGGTGGGGGTGAGTGTAGGGGTGGGGCTGGGTGTGAGGAAAGTCATCAACAAATAAGAAAATGCTGGAGCTGGAAAGGGAAATGAAGAGAATAGAGCTGATCTAAAGGTGCCTGAGATGTGGGCGGGGGTACCCGCTGTGGAGAAGTCAGAGAAAGCCGGGGCCTCAGCTATGTCCTTCCTTCACCAGGTTAAGGGAGGGATGGGGTGGGGAACCCGAACCCACTCACCAGCACCATCATTCAGTTTATGCTGAGTTGTCCTAAACGTTTAATGCAGACACAACTCTAAGAAAAAGCTCTCTATCTCGGGAAGGCCGCTAAAGAACACTTCGCTAACCATTTATTGGCTTTGCCTCAGAAGAAAGCAACAGAGAGCCCTTTGGAATCTGAGCAGGGTGCCCCTAATTTTAAACGGCCCCTGTGGGCCACTTGGCCCCCTGCTTCTCACCTGATGCCTTTGGCCCCGAGGACAAGGCGCATCCTGTGCAGACCCTCGTGCCATAGCTGCGGATCAGGCCCTGTGGCACCGGCCCTGGGGGTATGCGTCCTGCGGGGGAGGGGAGAGGGAGGGATGTAGCCCGGTGGCTGGATAGGCTCACCCGCCTCCCGGGACCCCAAGCCGGCTGCGCGCGCTTCGCTTCCCGAGGCCCAGAGACATCACTTTCGTTTCGCAGGTGGCTTTTGCGCGGAGGAACCCATCAAGTTCCTCCCCGCCGTGATGGTAAGGGAGCCGAGGCCGGTCCACCCCATCCAGAGCCAGCATCCCCCAGCCTGGCAGTGCTCCCCACCCGCAGGCCTCACCTTTCCCCAGGGTCCTGCTCGCTTCCTCAGCCACGCCTCCTGGGCTCTGCGCAGCGCCCAGCGCCCAACGCCGCCGCGCCAGGGCCCAGAGACAGCTGCGCTCCAGCGCGCCCCTCCTGCCCCAAATTCAATTACTGAGCCACTGAGCTCTGGGGGGCAGAGGGGACGTGATCTGAGCCGAGAGCTAGGGTACCTTAACCAAGAGAGGCATCACCCCAGATTATTCAAAAGCCTAAAGATTAGGAAGAGTGGGCAAGAAGACCCCTTCTTTAGTAGAGCTTTTTTGAGTCATCTGCACAGCCCACACATGCACAGTCTTCCTCTCCAACATCCTGAACCAGAGACATACATTTCTCAGAATCAAAGAACCTACATTAACACATCATTATCACCCAAAGTCCACAGTTTAGATTAGGGCTCACTCTTGATGAATTTCACATGTCACAAATTATGATTCTCTTCATTTTTTTCAACTATTTAAAACTGTAAAAACTATTCTTAGCTCTTAGACTGTACAAAAACCGGCAGTGGGCTGCATTTGGCCCACTGGCCTTAGTTTGCCATCCCAGTTCTATTTTGACAATGACTGAATTAGCAACGGCCAAACTGAGAATTCCATTTGCCAAGCAAAAGGTTGCTAGATCCACCTTTCTACTCTGTCAGAAGAGGACCTATTTCCAGTTTTTTTTCCTCATTCCCACCCTTTAAAGGAACCCAATTCTGAGAGTTGGAAAATATTGCTTATTAAAAGTGTACTTGTGTATAGGAAGTAACATTATAAAATGCAAGTCTATTTGGTGTAGTTAAGGGAGCATAAACAGAGGAATGGAAATAGTTCTTCCTCTGAAGGCAAGCAATATAATGTCAAGGTTCTCACTTGGCACTATATTCAAACCCTGGCTTTGGCACTTACACATGCTATCTAACCTCCTGGATCTTCATATTTCTTAGTCGTATAATGAGAATACTAATAGTACCTACTTGATGGGTTTTGAGTACTGAATGAAATAGTGCAGGCTACCCTCAGTATGATAAAAACTCAGTGTACTTCAAAACAGTGACAAGTACTAGTGAATAGGGACACATTTTTATAGCATAATGCATTCCAATTTTGTATCCATAAAGATGAAATACACTGCAATTCAGCTTTGCCAAGCATATTATAATTAAAATTCAACTCAGAATACTTAGTTCACCATTTATCAGTTTAATGCCAACTGAATGGATTGAATGCTGCAGGCTACCTTTCAGTAATGTGACTTTTCATCTTACCACTGAACACTATGGTTTCCCTGGAAAGATTTTAATTATGACCTTTAAGCTTATCCCCACTTCCTTTCTAAGATCCATTAGATATCTCTTTGAAATCCTCTTTGCAAATCTGCCTATGTTATTATATTATGTTTACACCTCTATTATATTGACTCACTCAAGCAAGAAACAAATGGTAATAAGGCCATATTAAACCTACTCCGAATAGGTTTCCAGTTACCTGAAATATAATAGGATGTTTTGAAAATGTAGGGAGCTTCACTCATGGGTGATAATAACTTAAGCCTTCTAAAAGAAGAATGCCAACACAGAAATAATTTCTCTCCTCTGTTTACACGAGTCTCTGTTTTGAGAAGAGGAGAGGAAGTGGAGTTTGCATTTTGCAGCTTTCAAGTTTTTTGTCTTATCAATCCCTGATAGTGGCACAAACCGGAGGACATTCCCCTTAATATTTCAGAAGCCTAATTTACATGAAAGATTATGTTACTGGATGTTCAAATATTGTTCACCAAGTTCAGAGTGAGATAAATGAGCAAAAAGGCTCTATTTTCAAGTGGGCCTAGATTCCAAAAGTGAGGATAATAGGGAATCCTATGTTCTAATGTCTTTGGGTCATTTTTGTTTTATTGAGATATAAAATTGATGAACAGCTCTCTATGAGTTTAAGATACTCTGCATAATGACTTGACATACATATATTGTAAAATGATTAGCACAATAAAATTAACATCCATCTCCTCATACAGTCACAAAAATTTTTTTTCCTCATTTGAACTTTTATGATCTACTCTCTTAGCAACTTTTAAATGTACAACAGTGTTTTTTTTTATCAAGGTATCATTGATAAACACTCTTATGAAGATTTCACAAAAACAATGTGATTATTACATTCACCCTTATTATCGAGTCGCCCCACATACCCCATTGTAGTCACTGTCCATCAGTGTAGTGAAATGCCAGAGTCCCTATTTGTCTTCTCTGAGCTACACTGTCTTCCCTGTGAACCCCCACACACCATGTGCACCAATCATGATACCCCACAATCCCCTTCTCCCTCTCCCACCCCTCCCCTTTGGTAACCACCACTCAAGACTCACATCTTGGAGTCTGTGAGTCTGCTGCTATTTTGTTCCTTCAGTTTTGCTTTGTTGTTATACTCCACAAATGAGGGAAATCATTTGGTATTTGTCTTTCTCTGCCTGACTTATTTCACTGAGCATAATACCCTCTAGCTCCATCGATGTTGTTGCAAATGGTAGGATTTCTTTCTTTCTTATGGCTGAATAGTATTCCATTGTGTATATGTACCACCTCTTTTTTATCCATTCATCTACTGATGGACACTTAGGTTGCTTCCATATCTTGGCTATTGTAAATAATGCTGAGATAAACATAGGGGTGCATATGTCTTTTTGAATCTGAGAACTTGTTTTCTTTGGGTAGATTCCTAGGAGTGGGATTCCCAGGTCAAATGGTATTTCTATTTTTAGTTTTTTGAGGAACCTCCATATTGCTTTCCACAATGGTTGAACTAGTTTACATTCCCACCAGTAGTGTAGGAGGGTTCCCCTTTCTCCACATCCTCACCAGCATTTGTTGTTCCTAGTCTTTTCTATGTTGGCCATTCTAATTGGTATGAGGTGATATCTCATTGTGGTTTTAATTTGCATTTCCCTGATAATTAGCAATGTGGAGCATCCTCTCATGTGCCTGTTGGTCATCTGAACTTCCCCTCTGGAGAAGTGTCTGTTCATATCCTCCACCCATTTGTTAATTGGGTTATTTGCTTTTTGGGTGTTGAGGCATGTGAGTTCTTTATATATTTTGGATGTAAACCCCTTGTTGGATGTCATTTACAAATATATTTTCCCATGCTGTCAGTTGCCTCTTTGTTCTGCTGATGGTGTCCTTTGCTGTACAGAAGCTTTTTAGCTTGATGTAGTCCCATTTGTTCATTTTTTATTTTGTTTCCCTTGCCCAAGGAGATGTGTTCAGGAGAAAGTTGCTCCTGTTTATATCTAAGAGAATTTTGCTGATGTTTTCTTCTAAGAGTTTTATAGTTTCATGACTTACATTCAGGTCTTTGATCCATTTTGAGTTTACTTTGTGCATGGGGTTAGACAATAATCCAGTTTCATTCTCTTGCATGTAGCTGTCCAGTTTTGCCAACACCACTTGTTGAAGAGGCTGTCATTTCCCCATTGTAAATCCATGGTTCCTTTATCTTATATTAATTGACCATATATATTTGGATTAATGTCTGGAGTCTCTATTCTGTTCCACTGGTCTATGGGTCTATTCTTGTGCCAGTACCAAATTGTCTTGATTACTGTGGCTTTGTAGTAGAACTTGAAGTTGGGGAGCATAGTCACCCCCAACCCCCACTTTATTCTTCCTTCTCAGGATTGCTTTGGCTATTCAGGGTCTTTTATGGTTCCATATGAATTTTAGAACTATTTGCTCTAGTTCATTGAAGAATGCTGTGGGTATTTTGATAGGCATTGCCTGAATCTGTAGATTGCTTTAGGCAGGATGGCCATTCTGACAATAATATAACAGTGTTAATTATGTCATTTTGTTTTACATTAATTACATCCTCACTGTTTTTTTATCTTATAACTGGAAGTTTATCCAATCCCCCACCTGCACCACATACACACACACACACACACACACACACACACACACACACACACACACACACACACACACACACACAAATCTTGTATTAAACAAGATTACCAAAGTTATCATAGGAGGAACTTCATCTTCCAATCAGGGAAAGCAGAGCCAAAGATTTTCTTTTTAAGTAGTTGATCGTACTCTCCTATCCCTACTTCTCTTTACAGCTTTCAAGGATCAAAGACAAAAAAAGTAAACATTTTGATATGATAACAGTTGAATAAGCAAAGACAGATTTTCCAAGACCCTAAAATCAACCAAAGTCAAACATTTATAAAAATCAAACAAAGCACACTAAGTTTGGAAAAGGAACATCACTTCCTATTAAACCCCAGCAGGAGGTGTTTGTGAAGTCAACCTTGTCTCAAAGGCCTCTCAGGGCGCGGCCCCCAGATCACGTGCATCACCATGGGGCAGGGGCCTCACTTCAAGTGTGGACTTACCGACATACTGAATCAGAAATCCAGCAGTGAACTTTAGGTGATTGTTATGCACTCTTACATTTAAAATAAGCACAGGAACCAGACTGGACTGGGGCAGGTCTACATTCCCCCATTATGGGAAGAGCAGTGTGGTGGGTGTATCTGCAGATCGTTCTGCCAACATCTTAAGACCTCACTTAACCCCAGACCTTAGTTGAATCTTCTGTACAACGAGGTGATGCTCTCCAACCTCTCCACCTTTTCTCATGGAGGTAATGTGATGATAAAAATTAGTGAGAAGCCCAATGGGCTGTGGAAGTGTAAGGAATATGGCATTAGTATTTCTGAATTACTCATCCAGCCTAACTGAATTGCCAGATTTGGTCTTCACAGTATTTAACTACACGTATTGGACGTCTGCTTTGCACCCAGGATGGAATTTGGTAGGAAGGATTTGAAGGGGATAGAGATTGGAGACTGGGAGACCACGTAGACCAAGGCCAGAACCCGATCACCTGGCTTTGAGGAGATGTGGTCTCAGTGGTGATAGTGGGAATAAGAAAGGTAGTGAAAGCTGATAGAAAGGAAGGAATGAGGAATTGGAAGTTTCTCAACTGAGAAGACAAACTTGAAAGGGCATCTCATTGAAAATGACAACAGGGTATCCAAGTGGGAATGACCTAGGGGCAGTTAGAAATCTGCATTGCAGTCCAGTTCTCACTAGAGATGATGATGTAGAGGTTTTCATCACAGATGCGATAGATCCCTCTGAGTCACCTGAACACCCTGAGATGAAATTCTGCAAACATATCTGCAGGAAGGCCTTGAGGACATCCCACAGTTAAGCCATAATGTGTCAAGTCAGAGGCGGCAATCCAATGAGACTTAGAGCACTTGGTAAAATTAAAGCATGTTATTACTTGTATTAGTGAAGGAAAAATTGGACATAATCTTCACTGCTGACTCCTGCCCCCATCAGAGCCCATAGTCACAGGCCTGGGGGCTGTTCTGCAAGTAGAGATCTAAGAAACCTTGCAAGGCCTTTCCATCAGTGAGGAGGGCCGATACTGTGGGATCTTCCTTCATGGCTGCCATCCAGAGCTTAAGTTTTGGAGTGTGGTCTACACACCTGTGGGAGGAAGACAGAATGAAGAAGGGAGTGAGGTTGACTAGGAAGGCACTGCAGTCTCCTGTGTCACCATTCTCATGCTACAGTTTCATTTTGTCTTCCTCTAACCTTTTAAAATACTTCTTTAAAAATACTTCTTTAAAATGCACATAATCATAGAATTTTAGATTTAGATTATTGTATAGTTCTTATGGAAGAGAAATCTAAGACTGGAGTGAGATGACTTGCTCAGGTAGCATGAGAACCTGTCTGACAGACTGATAACTTTTTAGAGTGAGAACATGAAACACAATCAAGAATGTTATATATTGATTAGTCTACAGCCAGAATGTGAATAAAAGTAACACTGAAGAGCTATAAGCTTTGTTAAGTGGGAATAAGCCAAGGTAGCTGCCAAACTTCAAAACATGGAGTTTGGAAAATATGTGGGAATCATGCTGGTAAAGGGGAAGTATCATTGGTCATACAATCCTGCGTGACATCCTTATGAAAACGTACATCCGTGTGGGATTTTTAACCGGGAAGGAAGTAGTAAATTCCTTTTAAAACATTTTACTACATGTCACAGAGCAACCTGTCCACCCCAGGGATGGGGAAGAGTGGTGAATATAGGTGTGGTCTGGAGAGGCCAAGACTCCCCTCCTTTGTTCCCATTCATACCAGCTGTATGAAATATCTTAATTTTTGTTCAGAAAAAAGGTCAACTTAAGTATATGATGATAACCTTTTCATTTGCTGATTAAAAATTCTCATGAAGTTAAAAAAAGAAGAAAGAGACAAAGGTTAATATAAACTATTCCAATTATCATCCTAAATTATGCACAAAATATTCAAATGTCTTACTCATTTAACTCCAGAGCCTCCAACCATTCAAACCAGGGCCAGATGAGATAATCAGTCATAGAAAGAGAACTGCCACCAAAGAAAGTTGTCTTCTTATTGGTCAGAACCTGAACATTAAATAGAATAAAAGTGCTTTTTATTTGTGCATCTAGTAAGACTCTTCATCAGAAATGGTGAAGGCAAGTTAAGTAGAGCAAGTGAGAACTGCAGCTTTTTACCTTGATATATTCAAACTGGCTTTCTGTCTGTTTGATCAGTTTAAGCTTTAGAATCCTTTGGTTTGGGATGAAACAAAACTGTCAACAGAATAAACTAGGAAGTTGAGAAGAACAAGCCACAGAATGCAAGACCTTTGTAATACATACAGCCAACAAAGGACTGGTATTCAGAAGAAAGAACAAACCCCTAGGCAATAAGAAAAAAGGCAAACAACCCATCAGAAAATTCATCAAGACTTGAACCACAAGAGAGGATGTCCAAATGGCCAATAACCATATGAAATGATGCTCAACTCTATTAGTCATCAGGGAAATGAAAATTAGAACCAAAATGTAATACCACTACACACCCATCAGAATGGCTAACATATAAGACAAAGTAAGGGTGTGGAACCACTACTGATTGGAGTGCACATTGGTACAACCATGTTTTAACAGTATCTACTAAAGCTGAGAGCACACAAACTCTATAACCTATAATTCTACTCGTTGGAAATGTGAACATATATTATCAAAGGAAAGGTATAAAATATTCATTACAGAACTGTTTTCAATAGCCCCAAAGTGGAAATGTTTACCATCCATCAGGAGTAAAATGGGTAAATAAATTGTGCTACAGTCATATTAAAACACTATACAAAGAACAGGAATGAACTACACACAACATAGATGAATCTTACAAACCTAGAATCATATGAAAAAAGACCCAAAAGAATTTATATTATATGATTCCTTTTGTATGAAATACAAAAACAGCCAAAACTGAAATTTTGTTTCTTGACATGGGTACTGGTTCCATGGCTGTTCACTTTGTAAAAATTCATCAAGCTGTACTCAGGCTTTGGGTACTTTTTTGCATATAATATTTCAATAAAAATTTTACTTAGAATATATACTAGAAATAACTGGATTAACCATTAAACAAATGTCAAAATTATTTGAAAATGAAGCACAAATAGTATGTTTCTGAAATTTAAGAAGGTGAATCGGTATTATAGTTTTGCCAAAGTGGGGGAACTGTGAATATCATCTGGCTAATGAACACCAAAACAACTTACACTTTATAAAACTTCATAGATTTCTCAGGGCCTTTATAAAGTTCTGCCTTGTAGATTGATAGCTTGTATCTATCCGAGTATTTGTCTTTTGTTTACTACCAAACTAATCCTCTAAAGAGAATGGACTACATCTTAAACTGTCTACCTCCCATACTGCCCAGAGAATGCCTTGTGATTTTTAGGCACTCAGAATTGTACACTGAATCAGTACTGCCTGGGTCTGTCCTTAAACTGTACTGCCTGGTAATTATAATATGCATAAGTAAAATTAAGGATGGTAGTTTCAGTCAGAAAGAAATACCCTCTTAGCAGCATAAAACAAGACAGGGTACTACTCACTTTAAAGCATGAGTTCTTAACCTGGAGCCTGAACTTAGATGGGAAAAAAAATTACATGCTCCCCTGCCTCCCACAACTAACCTCAAATTTAGCAAGTATTTCCATTTTGAAATAGGCTATAAAGCTCAGTAGAGCTAATCTTACATATTTTAATTTAAGCATTTTAAAACATTATTCTGGGAAGGGGTTCATAGACTACCAGGTTGCCAAATGAGTCTATGAGGAAGTCTTAACCTTCAAAGAAGCAATATCCCACCTGCATTCTCTGACCATAATGTAATTATATTAGAAAACAGCAAAAAAGTAGTTTAGGAAACTTAAACATACAAAGAAATATTTACTAAGCAATGAGAAAATCACAATGCAAACTGCCAAAAAAAATTAGAACTTAAGAATGAATATACTGCCTATATTAAAATATCTGTATTAAAACTTACAGGATACAACTAACATGTTATTTAGAAGTAAATGTGTATGGTCATAAATGCATTTAAAAAATCAAGAAAGACTGAAAACAAATGCATTAAATACTCAACTGAGCTACTTAGCAAAAGAGCAATAGTAAATCCAAAGTAATTGTTAAGAACGGAAATAAAGATAAAAGTGGAAAGTAATGAGTTGTAAAATAAACACTAGGGGATTAAGAACACCATATGCTAATTTTAAAAAATAATAAAATACATGTCTAGCAATGCTGATCAAGAAACTACAGAAAAAACAAACATCCATGGAAACAAATACAGGTATATAAGTAATTGTATGTAGAGATTTTTAAAAATTAGGAAACATGAGCATCTTCATGCCAATATGTGTGAAAACCTAGATGAAATGTATAATTTTCAAGAAAAATGTAAATCATCGAACTTATTCAAGAAGAAATATTAAATCCAAAAAATCAATTACCATTGAAGAAATCCCAACTATTCATGAAAAACCTACCCTCATAAAAGACACCAGACTCAAATGTTACAAAAACAGCCAAACCCTATCAAATGGTTTCAGAGACTAAAAATACAAGAAAAATAACAACTAATTTTATAAGGTTAGACTATACTTGATATAAAGACCAAACAAAGACACTATAAGAACAAAATAATAGCCCAATCTCATTTATGAACAAATATGCAAAAATCCTTTAAATATTAATTCTAGAGCATATATGAAAATCCACTGAAATCCCAGTAATGCTAGGATTCAGCATCAGAAGAACCTGTCAAGAACACCATATTCATCACAGTAAAGGGAAAATACTTCGTTGAACATTTCAAAAGATGTAACAGATGCAGATAAAACAGTTGATAAAGTCCAATACTCATTCATGACTTTTAAAAAAACTAGCAAACTAGAAATAGAACTTTCTTAGTGCAAAAATTTCTGAATTTATAGCAATCTTCATACTTAATGATAAAATGTTAGCATGCATTCCCATACAAGATAGGAACTGTTTCTTCCCTCAGTAAAACCTAAGGCTAAGTGTGAATGGAATGTCTGAAGGCCAAGAACACAACTAGATCTAAAGGCCCAAATGGTGTTCTCCCCCAAAGGAGGCAAAAACACATCTGGGCTTCCCCAAGTGTCTGTATGATTCATGGCAAACTCTTTGCAGTGGGAAATGATTATTATATAATACTAAGTGGAAAAAAGAACACTGAATAGTATCTCTGCTCTGATTACAGTTTATCTTTTTTTTACTATTTGGACAAGGACTGGAAACAACCACGGAAAAATGAGAACAGGTGACAAATTGTAGAAATGCTGATGAAATTTTCTTTTTTCCTCATTACTTTAATGTCAATGCAACAAAAAGTTTTAAGAAAAAGCCCATGACAAAATATTTTTAGGTGTTTTGGTTTATATCTTAAACACAACAGCAGTCTGTTATGACAATTTGTTATAAACAAAAACTCCTTATTTAGTATTATTGCCATCAGGTGATTTGGAAAATGGGAATATTGAAAAGCAGAAGGAAGAAGAGGGTGGATACAGTGTATCCTTCACTTTGGTAAAAAGCAGAAGTGATTGTTTACCTCCTCTAGCTTGTTGAACTCTTCTTTCAGGCCAGAGCAGTCTTTTTCATTTCTCCTTCCAACAAAGCTTATTACCAAAGATGGTATCTAGACAGAAAATAACTTCTTAGTTTATCAATGTGAAGCTAACTATACCAGCCCCTCAACATAAAAGTACAATAGGACCCTTATAGTCTCAGTGTTAAGGTGTTCTAGAAATTTCAAAAGTGTACCAATTCCTGGGTTCACAGAGGTCATGCAATGATTTCAGAGACAGTTTTGTGGTCTAGGATGCTATATTGGTTAAGATTTTGTAAGTTGCAAATAATAGAATGCACTTTGGTGAGTATGAGCCAAAAATGTCTTAGGAGGATGCTAAGTGGCTTATAGAATTGTTGAGTGACTGAAAAAATAGGCTTGGAACAAAACTGGAACATTTTCAGAATCATGCTCAGAACTGACCTGAGGGGAAGCACCCATAGCTACCAGTGAGTGAAGCACTAGATGCTACAGCTTGTGGCGTGGCCAGAGGTTGGACTCTGAAGTAACTGATGCCACTAGCTTCGAAGCCATTTCTACTCTGAATTTAATCTTGCAGTCCAACTGCTCTTGAAAACCAGTTCTGCCACCAGCCATGCATACCAGCAGAACCCAGTGCCCCACACCAAGTCTGGCGCCCCGCATCGCTCATTTCTGACCTGAACTCTACCAGGTGTGTACCTGCCAGGGAGAGCCTAGGACTCAGACATTGGCTCCAGCTGCAAAGGGAGTTGGGGAAGAGAATCTTTCTGATTTCTATCCTGAGGAGCACATGAGAAGACTGTCCAAAAGGGACTTACTACCTCAAGACTTAACAGATGTAGAGTCAGATGCTTTAATGCTTCTGGTGGACGTGTTTGCGTATTTTAATACTTCAGTCTTTGGTATCATCCCATTGCAAGAAACAAGTCCACTCATCCCAGTTTAAGTAAACAAGCACTTGTAAAAATACCAGAGAATGTCCTGAAGTCCCATCAATGTCAGCACAGCCTCTTCTCGTTGGAACTGAAGGTTTGCAGGCAGCCCTTCTGTCCACATTTCCATCTGGGCCCGCCTGGTCTCTCATCTCTTCCTCTTAAATGTCTGCTCCATACTATTTTCCATTGATCAATTCCCTTTGCAAGGCTCATGTGACTTCGGTTTGTCAGTCTCCAATGGTATATATATATATATATATATATATATATATATATACACACACACATACACACACACACACACATATATACATATATGTGTGTGTGTGTGTGTGTGTGTATACACAGCTCCAAAACTTCAACATCCTTACTGTCTTAGTCTCTGTGTCTCAGTTACAAGTTCATAGATGAGAAGATCCTAAGACTGGGGGTATGGGTGGGAGCGTTTCTGGTTTGCTGAGCTGGCCAGGAGGATAGTGTCATATGGTACCTAAAGCCACCTTTTTCCCTGACTGTGAGCAGGGAAGTAATGTAGCCATCTCCAGCATTTATCTCATTTTCTATATAGACAATACAGTGAATCTCTTGTTACTATTTTTTTTAATGCTCCAATAGCTGTCCTGTAAATCCCATATTCCCTGTCCATCATCTTAGAAGCCACCTCTACTGTTCTTTCACTCATTCTGCTAAGCCACACAACTCCCTCTTCCTTCCTTGCTAGCTTCCTTTTGCATTGTCTCCTTAAACAAAATGTTCTCCCTATGAGTCTCATCTTCAAGGTATTTCTTTAAACATTATTTAAATGCTGGCATATATCCTGACAGAGGATTGCTACAGAGATATAACCTGATGTTGCTATTCTTATGATCTGCTATTAGTCATTGATTTATTAATACTAATTGTTTAAGTAATCTACAACATCAAGGCTAATTAAGATGCCAACAGTTCCTCCACAGGAATGCCATCCACTCAGTCAGCTGAGAGCTGCTGCCAACACACAGTAGATGTTCACTGCTAGACACTGTAGCCGAAACAACCAGAGCTAACTGAGCACTTCCCATGTGCCAGACTTTGCTCTAGGTGTTTTATATTAATGGGTTTTTATCTATGAGGAGATAATAGTTACTATACTCATTTTATAAATGATGAGCTGACGCACAGAGGTAAAGTAATAAGTAACTTTCTCAGAGTCACACAACTGGAAGAGCTGGTCACAAACCTAGGCAGTGAGCCAGCTGTGATGACAACACAGCCCTCACCCTCAAGCAGCTCACAGCCCTGGCACAACACCCAGGCAGTCACCGAGGAGAAGTTGGCACATGTGGGAATACAAGGCTGGGCACCAGTCCTGCTCAACAGGCTCCTGGAAGGCAGCAGTGTCTGAGCAGATACGGGAACACAGACTTGGGGATAACCAGGCACAGTGAGAAGGCGAAGAGTCTTCCAGGAAGAGTTGAGAAGAAGGTGGTGAGTTTGGGAAAACTGAAAATATTCAGTATGGCTGGAATGTGAATTGCCAGAAGAGTGAAGAGGATGAACTTTGGAAAGGTTAACAGGAACCAGGTCAAGAAGGGGCTTGAAGGACATACCAGAGCTGACAAGACCAGAATCCTGTTTTGTTCTCCTTTCCCAAATCACTGAATCATAAAAGCACTGATTGAGCTTTAAAAAACAGAAGTTTTTCAAATAGGGACTGAAATTTCTTATACACACACCTTAGAAAATAATTCAAAGGCCATCTTTTGGCAGGCTTTCTCATAGGGGTCATCTGGCAACAGCTTCTTCCCTGGATATGCTCCATCCAGGTACTCACAAGTGATGGTAGATTCGTAGATCAGATGCCCCTGACTATTTTCCAGAACTGGTACCAAACCAGAGGGATTCTTCTTAAAGAACCATTCAGGCTTATCTTTCAGGTTGATGTTGATGACTTCATGCCTAAAAGACACACAGAAGAAATGAGAGTAAAACATTTTTTTGGGCAGCTGAATAAATCCTCACTGACTCTACTATCTGCTTAGCTGATCAGACCCCAGATTCTGGAGTCAACTCATTCTCAAGTCAAAGGGTTTCAGCAGACCTGTCAACTAGACCTCCAAATCACATTCTGACTATTCACTTCTCAGCTTTACCCTGTCACCTGGGACTCTAGTCCCCCACTGGTCCCTCCTTCCACTGTGACTTCCCTGCAGTCCATTCTCCATACACAAAGTAAATTGGATCAGGCCACCCTCTTGCCACAACTCCATGATTGCTCCTCATTGCAATAAGGATCAACTTTAAAACCTTTCCATGACCTTTGATCTGGCTCCTGCTTACCTGTCACACCTATTTCCTATGACTACATCTAGTCATTATGATCTGGCCACCCTAGCCTTTTTTTTTATATTCCTTGAACTTACCAACATGTTCCCACTTTGGCATGTTTGTGCTTGTTCCTCTGCCTTCTCTGCCTGTCTTCCCAGGTCAAATGCCACATCCTCAGAGAGCCCGCCCCCTCCCCCAACCACCTGCTCTGGAGCTGCTGAGAACCTCTATTACATGATCATCTTGTTTTACTCACTTCATTGAACTGGTGATATGTATCTGAAGTTACTTTGCTTATTTACGTGCTCATTATGTCATCTCCCTAGAATGTAAACTCCATTTGGTGTGTTTTGTTCATATTCATAAACATATAAATGAACAAAATTTTAAATAGGTTTAAATGCCATTAAGAAAATAAAAATAGTTTCAGATAGGTATTCAATAAATATTTGTTGAATGAATGAATAAATAAGTGGAAATACTTCAAGATTATCCATAAAATACTCCATTTTGGGCTAAGAGGTTTCTAAACTGTAAATTACATGAGGCAACTACTTGCATTTTGTCCACTACCCACTACGTAAGAATCAACATGATAAAATTCCTTTTGTTAGTTTGAATACAAAGTTCCTCATTTTACAAGAATATTAAGGAACCCAAAAATTCATCTATAACATAAACTTTCAGATTAAATCTCCACACTTTGGTATTTTTTTGAAATGTTACATAGGTGAATCACATTAAGTAAACCCAAAAGGAAAAAAACCAGATGACATCCAAGCTGTATTCATTATGTAATTAGATCTGATTTGTATCTTGCCTGGTAGCTTGTAGGGGAAATAAGAGAAAGTTTCATACACTTAAAGCCAGGTCCATATAATTGTCAAAGCTGGATAATTGTTCAATAGAACAGATTAGTTACTTAGAAATAATATACACCAACATCTTTTGCTTCCTCTTTCCCTATCCACTTCAGTAGCTAGAACAGCATTAGTTTGAGGATTTAAATATGTAATCCCTCATGGAAACAAAGGAGTACCCAGATTGAACACCTGTGTGTGTGTGTGTGTGTGTGTGTGTGTGTGTGTATTAAAAGGTTCATGTGCTGACAGAATACTGGACACCCAGATAGGAGACTTTGCAAGAAAAATGAGGCCCCAGGCCAAGGAATTGTCAACATTTCTGAAATACTATACTATGAAAAACAAAAGGTAAGACACATGAAAATATGCTCCACATCGCTAATCATCAGAGAAATGCAAATTAAAACCACAATGAGATATCACCTCACACTAGTAAGGATCGCTACCATTCAAAAGACAAACAACAACAAATGTTGGCGAGGTTGTGGAGAAAGGTGAACCCTCCTACACTGCTGCTGGGAATGTAAATTAGTTCAATCATTGTGGAAAGCAGTATGGAGATTCCTCAAAATGCTCAAAATAGAAATACCAATTGACTCAGGAATTCCACTTCTAGGAATTTACCCTAAGAATGCAGCAGCCCAGTTTGAAAAACACAGATGCACCCCTATGTTTATTGCAGCACTATTTACAATGGCCAAGAAATGGAAGCAACCTAAGTGTCCATCAGTAGATGAATGGATAAAGAAGATGTGGTACATATACACAATGAAATATTATTCAGCCATAAGTAGAAAACAAATCCTACCATTTGCAACAACATGGATGGAGCTAGAGGGTATTATGCTCAGCGAAATAAGCCAGGTGGAGAGAGACAAGTACCAAATGATTTCACTCATATGTGGAGTGTAAGAACAAAGAAAAACTGAAGGAACAAAACAGCAGCAGAATCACAGAACCCAAGAATGGACTAACAATTACCAAAGGGAAAGGGACTGAGGAGGATGGGTGGAAAGGGAGGGATAAGGGCGGGGAAAAAGAAAGGGGGCATTACGATTAGCATGTGTAATGTGGGGGTGGGGGGCACGGGGAGGGCTGTGCAACACAGAGAAGATGAGTAGGGATTCTCCAGCATCTTACTACACTGAAGGTTTGTTGGGGGGACTTGGTGAAGGGGGGAGCCTAGTAAACATAATGTTCTTCAAAAACAAAAAACAAAACAAAACAAAACAAAAAAAGGTAGATCCTGGTCTTTTGTGATAAAGAAGGGTCTCAGAACACACATGAATTTGGTGACCTGGCATTGTGAGCCAAGAAGTCAACACATCTGCCACAAGTTGGGAGATGCACCTTTTAGAGAAAACTATGTTTTGTTCAGTTATAGCATGTGGTAAAAATCTAGCACCTCTCTGATGAAAGTCTCCTCAGACTCAAAACTGATCCATGAATGTGGTAGACCTCTGTTGTTTGCAACCTCAGCTGTTAGCACTCTTTATCTCCCATACACTATATTATGGTAAAATCATTTCGATTTTCCTTTGGAAAACTGTCCCAGTAAATAAGTTAGGATTGTTTCAACCTAGAGTTCCAGAGGGGCACAGAACACATGACTTTGTGCCCCTGAATCCAGCTATGTCTTGCTCCTGGACTTTTCAAATACATGAGCACAAGAAGTCTTTTCAGTCCAACTTCAATTAAATTTCTTACTTGCAATAAAAGAATTCTAATTTTCTTACAATACTTTTTGAATGTGTCTCCTCACACAAAGGCAACAAAGGCAAAATTAAACAAGTGGGACTACATTCTTTGTACTGCAAAGAAAACCAGCAAGACAAAAAGGCAACCAACTGAATGGGAAAAGATATTTGCAAATGATATATCCAGTAAGTGGTTAATATCCAAAATATATAAAGAACTCATACAACTCAACACCAAAAAAATAAACAATACCACTTAAAAATGTATGGAATACCTGAATACACATTTTTACAAAGAAGACATACAGATGGCAAACAGACATGAGAAAAGATGCTCAACATCACTAGTCATCAGGGAAATGTAAATCAAAGCCACAGAGAGGTATCACCTCACACTTGTCAGAATAGCTAATACTAAAAAAAACAAGAAATGAGTTTTGGCAAGGATGGGGGAAAAGGGAACTCTAATGCACTGTTGGCAGAAATGCAAATTGGTGCTACCACTATAGGAAACAGTATGGAGTTTCCTCAAAAAACTAAAAATAGAAAAATGACCATACAATGCAGCAACTCTACTTCCGGGTAGTTTTTTTTCATTTTTCCAGTACATGTATTGAAAAAGATCTACACATGAGTGAACCTGCATGGTTCAAACCCTTATTATTCAAGGTCAACTGTATACATTTTTTAAATTCAAATATAGTTGATACTTGGGTATTTATCTGAAGAAAATGAAAACACAATTAGAAAAGATATACGTATGCACCTCTATGTTTATTGTTGTATTATTTACAATACCTAAGAAACGGAAGCAGTCTAAGTGCCCATCAATAGATGACTGGATAAATAAGATACTGGAATGTTACTCAGCCATAAAAAGAATGAAATCTTGCCATTGTGACAACATAGATGGACCTAGAGGCACTATGCTAAGTCAGAAAAAGACAAATACTGTATGATTGCACTTATATATGGAATCTAAAAAAATAAAATAAACATTCATAAATACAGAGAATAAACTGGTGGTTGCCAGGGGGAAGTGGTGGGGATGGACAAAATAGGTGAACAGGCTTAAGAGCTACAAATCTTACATCACAGGGATATAAAGTACAGCATAGGGAATATAATCAATAGTGTTGTAATGACTTTGTATGATGACAAAATGGTAATCACATCACGGTGAACATTTCCTAATGTATATAAATATCAAATCACTATGTTGTACACCTGAAACTAGTAGTGTATGTTAACTCTACTTGAACCAAAAACTAATTTTAAAAATATAATAAAGTTTTGATATCAGGAGAAAAAAAAAGAACAGGGGCTATATTTTAAGCATCCACACCACAGGTATCCATCCAATGTCTGTTTAACAGATTTCAAAGGTCTTTGGACAGGAGGCAGTGCCAATGTATCTTTGGGGGAAGGGAAAAGCCAAGTGACTGTTATGTATTTATGTATTTCCAGTGGATGATCATGCTAGTTTCCATGAGGCTTCACAAAAGAGTGAATTTTGGGGCACATACACTTGGGCATGACCAACAACCCAACTTACAGGAGTATGCACAGTGCAGTTAACTCAGCACTCTGCCAAGAGGGTCAAGGTCTGGACTCTGCTGTCATCAATTACCAACTATTCAGAAATGGACTATGTACTCAGAAACAGCAAACAGTCGACTATTTGACTATGTACTCAGAAACAGCAAACAGTATCAGATGAGCTGGACTTGAGCGGACAGTGGGGTAAAAGTGAAAGGGCAGAGGACCGGGAATGGAATAACCAGGCATTGACTTTACTGGAGCCCCAGTTTTTCAAATCCATATACTGGTTAGGTTAGGTTAGTCTAGGTTGGGTGTCCTAGCCTGGTGGAGTCTGTAACATTCCCCTCACCCCACCCTCCCACCTCATTGGTGTCCCCCGCCAAGGCTGAGAATAGTTTGCAGTGAAGGATGTTGAGGAGCTTTATCCGAGATTCCCACCCCTGTCTCCGGCAGCAGGTGGTTCCCCGGGGGCTCGGGGAACCGCCCTCGTCTCGGACCTCACCTGATCCCCTTGGCCTTCAGCACCAGGAGTGTCCTCTTGGCGAATGGGCAAAACCTCATGCCGTAGAGACGGATGAGGCCCTCGGGAACCGGCCCCGGGGGCGCGCTTCCTGCCGGGGAGAAGGGCAGGTGGTTACGGCCTAGAGAGCTGCTGGGACCCCCAGCCCCCCGCCGCCCCCGGGCCGCGGGGAAGTCCCGCTCGCTGCAGCCCCGGCCGGTTCCCGGCGTTGCGGGGTCGCCAAGACCCCCAGCCTGTTGAGGCGGGAAGGCCTCACCCTTCGCCAGGCTCCAGGCTGATCCTCTGGACATCTCCGCGCAGCGCTAGCCAAGCTCGCCCCGGGCTTTGCAGGCTATTCAGGAAGTAGGTCGCCCTTCCCTCCCTCTGCTTCCCTCCCTCCCTTTCTCCCGAGAGCGGGCCGGGGGCGCCGCCGGCCCCGCCCAGACCGCGTGCTCCCGGCCCCCGGCACCTGGGGCACTTAAAGCGACCGCGCGCGCAGCGCCGGCGGCCGCGCCCAGGCTCATCTCCGCCTTCTGCTGCAGCCCTGGAGGAATCCCGAGGGAAATCGCGGCTGGACGCCCAGCCCATGCGCTCCGACCCAGGGCCGGCCTCCCGGGTTTTGTGGGGATGACATCTTAAAACACCGCAGCTGGCGGTTGTGCCGAAGGGTATCGTGCTGGCCGAGAGACGCGCCCATGTCGAGATGCATA
Source organism: Manis pentadactyla (assembly GCF_030020395.1). NCBI lineage: Eukaryota > Metazoa > Chordata > Mammalia > Pholidota > Manidae > Manis > Manis pentadactyla. The sequence continues at coordinate 115,042,836 of NC_080026.1, read as the reverse complement.
AATGAAGCTCAAAACTCTCAGAGCCATTCCCCGCCCCGAACGATGGTAGTCTCCATTAACCCAACATGCAGGACCACGTCTGAACCTGACCCTGACCTCCCACACCCCGCCGCGGGAACCCGGAGGCGCACCCCGGCTGCGTTCAACGCGGCACGGACCTGGTCGCAGATCCCGCTGCGCTCCCAAGCCTTCCCGACTTCAGGACCTGTGCTTAGGGCCCAGCTCTAATTCAAGGTTGCAGTAAGGGCTCTCTAAGGTCCTGTCCACTCTTGCCAAGCCACCTTGACAGCCTTTTTCTTTTTCTGTCAGTACTGGTTCAGTACAACTGCTTGGAGGGCCACTGTTCCACTATCACCCATAGGACATATCCTTTCATTTTAACCTAAAGGAAACAGCACAAACCTGCAACTATCCTCAGATGGTGTTGCTTTCCAAATCTATTAAACACTGACTTTTTAAACTTTAGTAGGGATACAGACTGCCAGGCAGATGGGCTGAGTGAATTTAGTCCTGTAGGTCTGAAAAAGGTCTGGCCAGGGAGTCAGCTCAAACAGACTCTTAATTTAGCGGTTAGGAAAGCAGGGGCTCCAGGGCCTACGATGCAGATACAGGATGTTTGGCTTGTCTGCCGAGATTTGAAAACTGGTAACTCCCATTGCAGGAAGGCCAGTGGAGGCGGGGTGGGGATTCTTTTTATTTTGGTTAGCGCTATTCTGTCAGAAGCAGAGAGCGAGGTGCTAAGTATGCCTATCTCAGAGCCTTCCTGCCGGGGGATTGATCCTGACTCCACCCTTGTACTAGTGTGCAAGGTCTTGGGTAACGTGTACCACAAGCTGGGTGGCTTAAGCAATGGAAATTTATCCTCACAGCTCTGAAGGCTAGAATTCGGAGATGAAGGTGTCAGCAGGATTGCTTCCTTCTGAAGGCTGAGAATTTGAGCACCTGTGATGGTTTGCTGGCAATCTTTGGCATTCCTTGGAGTGCTGAAGCATCATTCCATCTCTGCCTTCATCTTCACATGGCATCCTATTTTGTGCATGTCTGTATTGAAATTTTCCCTTTGTATGACACCAGTCATATGGGATCAGGAGCCCACACTATTCCAGTATAATCTCATCTCATAACTGTATAACTACTTATAACTGCTTGTATAACTTATAACCGCAATGATCCTATATCCAAACAAGGTCACATTCTGAGGTACTGGGGTTTAGGGCTTCAATATACGAATTTATGAATTCATAATTTAGCATATGAATTTATTATGTAGCCATATGAATTATAATAACCCCTTAACTAACCTTGTGAATTCGGGTTTTTTCCCTGTATTTCAGTTCCTCATCTGTAAAATGGAGTGATAAAAACTTTATGGCCTCTCAGAGTTTGATGTAGGAGAAATGAACACCTATGACTCTGATTTGAAAAATTATTCAAAAGAGCTGGATTCTAAAAGTGAAGTTGTAGGAATATCTTTTGTCACTTCTATTTTTTTTTCATACTTGCGAAAGAGTAATATATGACAAAAATCTGTTTCCAAATGAGTTTGAATTCTCCTATAATAAAAATCTAAGTTTAAAAGAGCTTTTCAATAAGTATACAGTAAAAGTTCTGGGTGATGAGAAAGGATTGTTTTGTAATTTCATTGGTAGGTTTTCCCCTTATCATTTTATCTTAGATTTGATGGAATACAGTATGTCTCCCTTACTGTCACCTCTTAAGTACTTACATTTTTTAAGGAAAAAATACATTTTTAAAAGTGATCAAGTACAAAAATACAAATACACACACACCTGAAACACTCCATCATGTGGGACATACTGAGAAATCTTCTGTTCTGCATTCTTTCATTTAAAAAAAATTCTGGAACTGAGTAAACAGATCATACAAAATGCTAGTATGTTCCAGCCCATTACCACTCTATAACACAAACGTGTTGCTAATGCTTATGAACAATTTAAGGGAACTTAATAATCTTATTCCTTCTTAAAATTAGCCCACAATCATGTTCCGTGTACTCAGAGGATAAAATTTAGCATAGCTTTGTGACCACATAGCCAGCCTGAACATGATACATGTAATTCACCTTCATTCCCAGGATCCATAGTTGAGGGAAGTGACTTCCAACTATGTAACAGGACCATATATCTGATTGCACATTTTATATACATTATGTGTACAATATACATGATTTCATTTGATTCTCTTAACAACCTTGTAAAGGTAGGCAGAGAAATTATCCGATTCACTTTACAAATGAAGTTAAAATTCAGAAAGTTTCAGTGATTTTTCCAGTTATCACATACCTAGTAAGAAGCAGAGACACAGTAAGAACATGAACTTTTAGGTTGAGCGTTCTTCTGTCTAAACCACATAGCCTCAGAAAGTATAATCTGAACTCAAATATTTTCACTGCTTCACCCTCACTGCTTTACAGTGGCCTCAAGTTTTTGTCATAGAATACAATGAAATATCTGATTTGAAACATGTCATGCCAGGTTTCTACCAGTAAAAACTTATGGCTCCAGGGGTGCAGCCTTGGGAGCCTATTGGACGGGGCCCTGGCAGACCCTATGGTCTGTGCTTGTAGGGGAGGGGTCGGCCCAGCGGCACTCCAGGTCTACAGCCTTGGGGGCCTATCGGAGGGGATCATGACGGACCCTATGATCTGTGCTGGCAGGGGAGGGGTCGGGACAGCGGCGCTCCAGGGGTGAAGCCTTGGGAGCCTATCAGACATGCTCCAGGCAGACCCTATGGATTGTGCTGGCGGGGGAGTGGTCAGGGCCACGGCTCCAGGGGTGCAGCCTTGGAGGCCTATCGGAGGGGGTCCTGGCGGACTCTATGGTCTGTGCTGGTGGTGGAGGGGTCGGCGTAGCGGCATTCCAGAGCTGCACCCTTGGGACCTATTGGTGGGTTCCTGGCAGGAACTGTGCTGTTGGGGGAGGTGCCGCCTTGGGGCCTATCGGAGGGGTCACAGCGTACCCCTATGTGTGTGTGCTGCGTGGGAGGCTCCGGGACTGCAGCACTCCAAGGGTGCAGCCTTGGGGGCCGATGGGAGGGGGCCTGGTGGACCCTATGATCTGTGCTGGCGGGGCAGTGGTAGAGCCAGCGGCACTCCAGGGCTGCAGCCTTGGGGGCCTAACCGATGGGGGCCTGGCTGACCCTATGGTATTTGCTGGTGGGTGAGGGTTCGGCCCAGCAGCACACAAGTGCTGCAACCTTGGAGCCTATCAGTGGGGTACTGGCAGACCACTATTGGTCTGTGCTGGTGGCGGAGGGACCTAGACCGCGGCACCCCAGGGGTGCAGCCTTGTGGGCCTATTGAAGGGGTTCTGGTGGACCCCGATAGGCCTGTGATGGTGGGGGACGGGTTGGCCCAGCGGCACTCTAGGACTGCAACCTTGGGGGACTATTGGAGGGGGTCCTGGCAGACCCTATGGACTGTGCTGGCAGGGGAGGGATTGCGCCAGTTGCACTCCAGGGGTACAGCCTTGGGGCCTATCGGAAGGGATCCTGGCAGACCCCTATGTGTCTGTGCTGGTGGGGGCTGGGTCGACCCAGCGGCACTCCAGCTGTGCAGCCTTGTGAGCCTATTGGACGGGGGCCTGGTGGACCCTATGGTCTGTGCTGGCGGTGAAGTGGTCAGGGCCAGCGGCTCCAGGGGTGCCGCCTTGGGGGCCTTTCGGAGGGGGCCCTGGTGGACTCTGTGGTCTGTGCTGGTGGGGAAGGGGTTGGCCCAGCGGCATTCCAGAGCTGCAGCCTTGGGGCCTATTGGAGGGTTCCTGGAGGGTCAGTCTGGGTCTGTGCAGGTGGGGGAGAGGCCTCAAGAGCGGCACTCGAGGGGTGCCGCCTTGGGGCCTATCGGAGGGGTTCTGGCATACCCCTATGTTTGTGTGCTGTGGGGGAGGCTCCGGGACAGCAGCACTCCAAGGGTGCAGCCTTGGGGGCTGATGGGAGGGGGCCTGGAGGACCCTATGATGTGAGTTGGTGGTGGAGGGGTCGGGCGAGCCGCACTCCAGGGCTGAAGCCTTGGGGGCTATGGGAGGGGGTCCTGGCTGACCCCTATGGGTCTGTGCTGTTGGGGGAGGTGTCGGCTCAGCGGCACTTCAGGGCTGCAGCCTTGAGAGACTAGCGGAGGGGCTCCTGGTGGACCCCCTATGGGTCTGTTGGGTGGGGTGGGGTGGGGCCGGAGGCACTCCCGGTGTGCAAACTTGCGGCCTATCGGAGGGATTCTGGCGTACCCCTATGCCTCTGTGCTGCAGGGGTCCAGTGGCACTACAGAGCTGCAGCCTTGGGGGCCTCTCGGAGGGGATTCTAGTGAACCCTATGTTCTGTGCTGGCGAGGGAGGGGTTGGGCCAGCGGCTCCAGGGATGCAGCCTTGGGGACTATTCGAGGGGGTTCTGGCGGACCCCTATTGATCTGTGCTGGTGGGGAACGGGTCAGGCTCCAGCACTCCAGGGGTGCAGCTTTGGGTCCTATCGGAGTGTGTCCTGGGGGACTCTACGGTCTGTGCTGGTTGGGGAGGGCTCAGCCAAACCGGACTGCAGAACTGCAGCCTTGAGGACAATCAGAGGGGTTCTGGCAGACCCCTATTGGTCTGTGCTGTTGGGGGAGGGACCGGGACAGCGGCATTCGATGGGTGCCGCCTTTGGGCCTATCGGAGGGGTCATGGCGTACCCCTATGTGTGCATGCTGTGGGGGAGGCTCCGGGACCTCAGCACTCCAAGGGTGCAGCCTTCGGGGCCGATGGGAGGGGACCTGGTGGACCCTATGTTCTGTGCTGGTGGGGAAGTGGTTGGGACAGCGGCACTCCAGGGCTGCAGCCTTGGGGCCTATCAGTGGGGTACTGGCAGACCCCTATTGGTCTGTGCTGGTGGCGGAGGGGACGTGCCTGCGACACTCCAGGTCTGCATCTTTGGGGGCCTCTCTTAGGGGGATCCTCGAGACCCAATAGTCTGTGCTGGCGGGGAAGGGGTCGCGCCATCGGCTATCCAGGTCTGCAGCCTTTTTGGCCTATGGGAGGGGGTCCTGGCAGACCTTATGTTCTGTGCTGGCAGGGGAGGGGTCGGGCCAGCGGCACTGCAGGGGTACAGTCTGCGGGCCTATCGGCGTACCCCTATGGGTCTGTGCTACTTGGAGAGGTCGGGCCACTGACACTCCAGGGCTGCAGCCTTGGGGGGCCTCTTGGAGGGGTTCATGGCGGACTCTATGGTCTGTGCTGGTGGGGGAGGTGTTGCGCCAGCGGCACTACAGGGCTGCAGCCTAGGGGGACTATTGGAGGGGACCCTGGCGTACCCCTATGGGTCTGTGCTGGCGGGGGCGGGGCCCGGGACAGCAGCACTCCAGGGGTGCAACCTTGGGGGCTATCGGTGGGGCTCCTGGCGGACCAATGTTCTGTGCTGGTGGGGGAGGTGTTGCGCCAGCGGCACTACGGGGCTGCAGCCTTGTGGGTCTATCGGAGGGGGTCTGGGCAGACCCCTGTGGGTCTGTGGTGGGGGGGAGGGGGAGAGCCAGGGGTACTGCAGGGGTGCAGCCTTAGGGCCTATCAGAGGCTGTCCTGGAGGTCCCTATGATCTGTGCGGGCGGGGTAGAGGTCGCTCCAGCGGCGCTCGCTGGCTGCAACCTTTGGGGCCTTATTGGAGGGGGTCCTGGCGTACCGCTTTGGGTCTGTGCTGCGGTGGAGGCTCGGGACAGCGGCCCTCCAGAGGTGAGACCTTGGGAGCGGGTTTAAATATATAACATGGTGGTGATCAGCATGGTTTATTCAGAAAGCATCTACTGAAGAGTTCGCCTTAGAACCATCCAACAAACAAATCTGAAACAACTGACTCTAATATGGGGGCTTCCATTTTCATTCCCTTCATGTTCTTGGCCATATTCTCAGGTGAGAAAAGTCACATTCAATGACTTTCCTTTCAGCTCTCAAAGTAAATAATTAGAAATATTGAGTGATTTAGTAATACTTTGTCAGAAATTTTTTAAATGGGAAACATCTGCCACACAGAAAGATGGAAGAAGTAATTTCAGACGACATAAATGTAGACAAGAGGCATAAAACCAGTAACTGGGTGATATAACAATGACTAGTTTGGTGTGGCTTAAGAGAAGCAGGGCAAGGGAAGAGGGAAAGCAAAACATTATAGAGGAAAGAAAACTTGTCTAAAAGGATTATGAAGTCTGTGAATATTCAGGTTCATCTACCTTAAAGGATATGGTTTTGCATAATCATCTAGGACTGTATGGTCATATAGAAAGGGGTTCAAATAATGCGTATGCAATTTTCTATTTATGTGCTCTTAGACAATAAAACTTACATTAGCCTGAGTTTTCTCATTTTTTAAAATGGAAACAACAGATTGTTATAGGAACCATGTGTACACTAGCACCAGCCGCCATTACTTGAATTCTTCAGTGCTTATCACTCAACATACTTTTCTGTTATTCCTTACCTTAGTACAGTTAGGTTATCTGTTTTTGATATAGAAATTTTCAGCCTGTGATGCAGATTTCTCAAGATAATAAATGGCACAAATAGTATGTTTTTCAGTGTAAGATTACAATAAATGAAACGGAATCCAACATCTCCAAATTATGACCTCCTACTTGACAATTTTTTTCTTATATCTAGTGAAAGGAAATAATGAAAGTAAAGTGCCTATGACCTTTAGCTCCTTGTAGTTGGAACACAAGAAATAGTGCGTCTCTTTTCACTGAAAACATTGTAGTTGTTCCAGATTGTTGAGTGTAGGTGTGATCAGAACCATTCTGCTGGGAAATATCAATCTGTAGTGATATCAAAAATGGATCACGAATGAGAAAAGTTGTACAGAGATGACATTTAGAGAGTTGTTGAAGTAATAAGAGTTAAGAAATAAAAATATAGGACTAAGTGATGGGATGGAAAAGGGAGGAGCAAAGAATATATATAAAACCATACTCTCTCTGGTGGTAATTTATTCCTTTCTTTAATATATATAATTAATTTCATTCAAATTTTTAGCAAGCAATACAATTTAGACTAAACATAGACCTCAGCCTTCAGATACACAGATTCCACTGCAGAGACAGAATTTGAAACTTTTTCTTAAATACTTGAGGATAAAAGATGAAGTTCTATAAACCACAGGGGTTTTTTTGCATACACACGACGAAAATAGCTATTTCTGTATGTTTTGGATGAAAGGGCGTGCCGTCCGGGGGCGTGGCCACGCAGCCGCCATCCGGCCGGCGCGTTTCACGTCCCGGCGGCGGCGGCGGCGGCCCCTCCTGGACCCGTCGTGGCGCGGCCGGGGACTCCGAGCCTCAGCAGCGAGGTAAGTGCCGCGGTCTGGGGGCCTTCTCGGGCCTCGGAAAGGTCCCTCTGCGTCCCTCCGGCGGGCGCGCGGTCTGGCGCGGAGCGAGGGCGGGGAGCGCGGCTGCGGGCGGGTGTCCCGGGGCGCGCAGGGCGGCGGCGGGAACGCCCCCCTCGGTCTGTAGGCGGCCGCTGCGAGGGGCGTGTGTCTGGCGCCGAGGCCCCGTGCGTTTCTGTGTGGGGGACTTTGGGAAGGTGATTTGGTGTCTCTGTTCGGTGCCCTTGTCTGTACGCGAAGCTCGTGGTGCTTTCCTCCCAAGGTCGTGAGAGCTGTGTTGACTGGAGTCCGTGAGGCGCGCGGTGCCAACAGTTAAACTGCCATTCCGCGTTACCTGCCTTTCCTGGCCGCCGGAAGCGGAGGGCGGGATGGAGACCCGTGGGGAATTCCTCACACACGGCTGCTCTGGCACGAGACAGTACCGGTTTTAACTGTGTGTGTTCGTTGCCGCATGTCTTCTCTCCATTCACACCGAAATTTTAAGAGAAAGCTATTTATGCGTGCTGTATCCAGTTCTCTTTCTCTCTAGTAAATCCAGCCCTAAATCAGGCGTTTGCTCTCATCACCTCCACCATAACGTGTCCATATCCGTAGGCTACCCTTTCTGCGCCTGTCGTCTTTCCAGTTTCCGCTTCTCTTCAAGGGAGTCATAAGTCATCTGAAGACCTAAAGTAATCTGGGAAAGCAAGGGTCAAATGAGGATCTCACAGCTACAGCAAAGGAAGTTTTTTGTTATCTTTGTTCAGTGGGTATGAAGGTGTCTGCCCGTGAGTAAGTCACTGTTCATACATTATGTAGTTGTGTATGACACACTTTCAGTAGCCAGGCAAGCCACACTCAGATAGGAAAGAGTAAGAAACACCCACCTATGATACAGAATAATGCCCGGAGCAAAATGAGGTGAGTGATATTTGTTCTTGTTTTTTAAGGATCTTACACGGGAATCGCAGTTGGTGATGAGGGAAGGGGAAGAGGGCATTCCAGGCAGAGGGACTGGAATAAGCAGAGAAGAGGTGGCAGTAGGAAGCCTCTTGGGAGGTATAGGGATAGGTAACTCTTCATTGATGGGAACTTGTGGGGTGAAGTAGGAAATAAAACCGAAATATGTTATTGCTTTGCTGCTAGGTTTTAAGCCTAGATTTCATTTTAAATATATTGAAAAGGGAAACTGAGAGTATTTAGTATATATTCATAAGCATACATTAAGCTTGTGCTAGTTCCAGAAAACATTTGGTGGACTTTTACCATTAGATTACGTCTGAGGTAGTCTGAGACCTTACCTGGAATGATATCCCTGGGAATTCATGGAAAATACTAGTGAGCTTCCTGTTCAATTCTGAAATTACTCCGAGAGTAGGAGTGATAGTCATTTACCACTCTTCATTTAAGGCTCGCTCTTCTTGCACTTAGTTTCCAGGCCCCTTCAGAACAGTTAAATTTGACCTTCAGGGAGTTTTGACTAATTCTCCTCAGTCTGGGCGAGGTGTCTGTTCTGTGTGCAGCCAGAGTGCTCTCTACTTTGGAAACACTTGTACCTGTTTCTCTGTTTTGTGTATATGTCTCTCCCGTACAACGTAGGTGCTCTGTAAATGTTGCTGGAAGTCTGAATGAATTATACACATCCTACACTGAAGTAAATTTTTTATGTTCTTGTATGAAGGTGGGGGGGGGAGACAGAAAAAAGTGGAGAGGAGGGAAGGTGTTGAAATTGAAAATAAATGAAAGAAAAACTACAAAGGGAAAAAAATATGGATACATTTATAGAAAAACTGAAGAACATGCCAAAGGAAAAAAATAGGACAACCAAGTAGAAAAAAGAAATACAGCAAATATGACATAAACAGCTAATATCATTACTATAAAATTGCTCATGAAAATTAAAGAGAATGTGTCATAGAAAATTGGCAGAAGAATTAACTTCAAGGGAAAAAAATGTATCTGAAAAACAGTTCAAATTCACTGTTATCTTTCAGACCTCTGCATCACTGTTTACTCAGCACTCTCATCTTGTCTAGGTTGTATCTCCCACCGACCCCCAGCTATTTTCCTTGACCCTTCCCTACCTCTAATCTGATCTCTCTAGTGCAGCTGGCATGGTGTCTTCAAAACATCAATCTGATCATGTGACCTCCCCACCCCTTTCTTGAAACCTAGGTGGTAGCTCCGTTGGTTTTGGTGGAGAGCAGTCTAAATAAGGCCAGTCTCTCCCCTTGTGTCAGATATACCACATCCTCCTCAGTCTCTGTGCTTCAGCTGCACTGGCCTTCCTCCACTGTCCAGCACAGCACCCTGTAGATCCTTTCCTCATGGTGTTCCTTTTACCCGAAGCTCTTTTTCCTCTCGTTATTACATTTCATACTTCTACTTTACTTTTCACTTTTTCAGGGAAACCTTTCTTGACTTTCATTTACCCTCTTTATAAGCTCTTGTTGCACCATTTATTTAGCACTTCTGGTCATTGTTCTGTGTGTGTGCGCAAGAGAGATTTCTTAGGCCCTCCTCCTGTCAGTAAATTTTTGCTTACTGATCATATCCTCAGTGCTTATCTGTTAAATGAAAACTTGAGGCATTATTTTTATGATCCTTAGGAGCTCAGTTTTCTTCGTACTGCAGGCTTCCCTAGGAGAGTACTAGCTCTTGGAGTCTTTGTTTCCTAAGAACCCTGGGGCTTTGTTGCAGGCTAATTAAAATGCAAGGCATAGTCAGTGCAACACCAGAGGAGGCCGGCTAGTTGGCTGGCTGAGTGGCAGCCAACTGAGGGTCGGTTCACAGCAGAGTTTACCTTTACGTTTGCTCTCAGCTTTGTAGATCGGACACCTGTTATCAGTGTCACCCCACAAGTATAGGTCATTCTCTCAAAAGAAGTTCACATTGACCATAAGCTTATAGAAGTTTACGTACATGAGAAAGCTGGTTTATTAAGAAATATATGTAATGTAGATAGGAGCGTTCACTTTGTAAAACACATTATTTTCCTTTCCTCTGACTTTCATTAGCTGCTTGACATGTAGAACCACAGAAAGGGTTTTGTTTTAGTTGCATGATTCAGTGTTTAGTTATGACACATCTGGCCCCATTATTGAGTTATTACAGTACAAATTGGATTTCTTAAGTCTCTGAGCAGGGGATCTCTTCTTGGAATCTCCTTGAGTTGGACACTGCCTGCTTTTGCTCTTTGTGGTTCCCTTTTTGTGTCATTGCCTACCGAAGAGGTGATGCAGGTTACATCACCAGGCTAACTGAGGGCATCCGCACGGCTGGGTTCTCGGTGAAGCTTCCCTTCCAGCAGCTGTGCTGTGTGCTCCTGTGTGCAAGTCCTCCCTCCTCCTCCTGCTCTCATAGATTATATTAAATGCATTCTTTTGCTGTTTGGAGGCGCTCAACTTGGGCTTGTCAGTCTTAGTGATGACCTACAAATTTGTCCTTCAGTTTCTGTCTTCATGTTTTTTCCTGTCGTTTTTCTTTCATCAGCACATAGGATATGCCACTGTTTTCTCCCGCTCACTTTATTTCTCTTTCCTTCCTCCCCGCCATCAAAGTCATACTTTTTCACATTTCTGAAAGTAATAGTTATGTGTGCTTTTGGTTGAAGTATCAAAAAAAACCACATTGGACTTCAAACAGTACATGGCCTTCTGACGATATTGGGTGTTTTAGGCCTGTTTGTTGGCTTTTGGGTTATCTGTCAACCAGCTTCACAGTAGGTGCAAATTCATTGTCAACCTTTTCTATTGGTAGCTAGCAAGCTGTCAGTGGAACAAAAATGTAAATGCCCGGAAGAAAGTAAGTGCTTGAGGTGAGTAGGTGGGAGAAAAATAAAACTAACTCCATTTACATAAAGTGAATATACTTATGTTTTTTAATATACTGAGCTTTTCAAATTTTCTTACTGCCTACACCCTGGTACTATAAAAGTCAGTATACTGAAGGCAAAACACTAAAGTCAGTATACATACTGAAAAAAAAAAGGCTTGGAAAGCATTTTTTGGCATCAGCATGAAACTAAGTGCATGAAACATTCCCTTTGCTTTTAAGAATTCCCTGATGCAGTAGTGGCAACCATAGGACTCCTTACATTGGAACTTTAAAACTGGAGTCTAGTTCTCCCATGATTGGAATGCAGTGCAACTGAGGACCAACTCTGCGATTTATTAGTTAAGTTTGTTTTACAGTGGTTAGCAAATGCTGTATAGTTACCTCATGCACCAGCAGGGTATAACACTTAGAAACATTTGCTAATAAATTTTAATGCATAATTTCTCACTTGTTATTAATTATTGTATGAATGATGTAATTTTCAAAAAGATGTGTCATACATCCCTATTATGTTGCTTATAAAATGTAGCGATTCTTTTTTACTTAAACCTAGTCTAAATGACTTTTCATTGATACACATAATTTATTAATTGAGATACCTACAATAAAATACACAAATCTTAGTGTACAGCTTGAGGAATTTTGACATGTGTATATATTCATGTCACTGTCACTGAGATCAAGATATCAGACATTCTAACTAATTTTTTCCCCTTTTGTCTATTTCAGTCTCTTCTGTGTGTTTATGGATCTGTTTCTGTTTTGTTTGTTTGTTCATTTGTTTTGTTTTTAGGTTCCACATACAGTATTTGTCTTTGTCTTATTTCACTTAGCTTAATATCCTCTAGGTCCGTCTATGGTGCAAATGGTGAGAGTTCATTCATTTTTATGACTGAGTCCATTATGTACATATGTACCTCATATTCCTTATCCATTTGTCTGATGATAGACACTTACATTGCTTTCATATTTTGGCTGTTGTAAATGACACTGCAGTGAAACATAGGGGTGCATATGTCTTTTTGAATTAGTGATTTTTGTTTTCTTCAGGTTAAATTCCCGCAAGTGGAATTACTAGATTGTATTGTATTTTTCATTTTTTGAGAAACCTCCATACTGCTTTCCATGGTGGCTGCACTAACTTACATTCTCATCAACAATTTAGAAGTGTTCCCTTTCTCCACATCCTCTCCAATTCTTATTTCTTGTGTTCTTGATATTAATAGCCAGTCTGACTGGTGTGAAGTATCTCATTGTGATTTTGATATGCATTTTCTTGATGATTAGTGATGTTGACTATCTTTTCATGTCTGTTGGCCATCTATATGCCTTCTTAGGAAAAATGTCTATTTGGGTACAGTGCATACTTTTTAATTGGATTACTTGTTTTTTTCTGGAGTTGAGTTGTATGAGTTTTTTAATATATTTTGTTTATTACCCCATATTGGATATATAATTTGCAGATACATTCTCCCATACATTAGGCTGCCTTTGCATTTTGTTGGTGGTTTCCTTTGCTGTGCAGAAGCTTTTTAGTTTGAAGTAGTACTACTTCTTTATTTTTGCCTTTGGTTCCCTTGTCTGGGGAGACACATCCCCCCAAAAATTACTAATGTGAATGTTCAAGAGCTTTCTGCCTATGTTTTCTTCTAGTTCTATAAAAGCTATGTTTTATAGTTTCAGGTTTTATATTTAGGTGTTTAATCCATTTTTTTGTGTTATCATTAATCTACAATTACATGAAGAACATTATGTTTACTAGGCATTCCCCTACCCCAAGTCCCTCCCACAAACCCCATTACAGTCACTGTCCATCAGCATAGGAAGATGTTGTAGAATCACTACTTGTCTTCTCTGTGTTGCACAGCCCTCCCCTTTCCCCCACCCCCCACATTATACATGCTAATCATAATACCCCCTTTCTTCTTCCCTGCCCTTATCTCTCCCGACCCTCCCATTCTCCCAGTCTCTTACCCTTTGGTAACTGTTAGTCCATTCTTGGGTTCTGTAATTCTGCTGCTGTTTTGTTCCTTCAGTTTTTCTTTTGTCCTTACACTCCACATATGAGTGAGATCATTTGGTACTTGTCTTTCTCCGCCTGGCTTATTTCACTGACCATAATTCCCTCTAGCTCCATCCGTGTTGTTGCGAATGGTGAGATATCTTTTTTTCTTAGGGCTGCGTAATATTCCATTGTGTATATGTACCACATCTTCTTTATCCAATCATGTACTGATGGACATTTAGGTTGCTTCCATATCTTGGCTATTGTAAATAGTGCAGCGATAAACATAGGGGTGCATCTGTCTTTTTCAAACTGGAGTGCTGCATTCTTAGGGTAAATTCCTAGAAGTGGAATTCCTGGGTCAAATGGTATTTCTATTTTGAGCATTTTGAGGAACCTCCATACTGCTTTCCATAATGGTTGAACTAATTTACATTCCGACCAACAGTGTAGGAGGGTTCCCCTTTCTCCACAACCTCGCCAACATTTGTTGTTGTTTGTCTTTTGGATGTTAGCCATCCTTACTGTTGTGAGATGATATCTCATTGTGGTTTTAATTTGCATTTCTCTGATGAGAAGCGATGTGGAGCATCTTTTCATGTGTCTGTTGGCCATCTGTATTTCTTCTTTGGAGAAGTGTCTATTCAGCTCCTGTACCCATTTTTTAATTGGATTATTTGCTTTTTGTTTGTTGAGGTGTGTGAGCTCTTTATATATTTTGGATGTCAAGCCTTTATCAGATCTGTCATTTATGAATATATTCTCCCATACTGAAGGGTACTTTTTCTTCTATTGATGGTGTCTTTTGCTGTACAGAAGCTTTTCAGCTCGATATAGTCCCACTTGTTCATTTTTGCTTTTGTTTTCCTTGCCCGGGGAGATATGTTCATGAAGAAGTCACTAATGTTTATGTCCAAGAGATTTTTGCCAATGTTTTTTTCTAAGAGTTTTATGGTTTCATGACTTACATTCAGGTCTTTGATCAATTTTGAATTTACTTTTGTGTATGGGGTTAGACAGTGATCCAGTTTCATTCTCTTACATGTAGTTGTCCAGTTTTGCCAGCACCATCTGTTGAAGAGACTGTCATTTCCCCGTTGTATGTCCATGGCTCCTTTATCGAATATTAATTGACCGTATATGTTTGGGTTAATGTCTGGAGTCTCTAATCTGTTCCACTGGTCTGTGGCTCTGTTCTTGTGCCAGTACCAAATTGTCTTGATTACTATGATTTTGTAGTAGAGCTTGAAGCTGGGGAGTGAGATCCCCCCCACTTTATTCTTCTTACTCAGATTTGCTTTGGCTATTCGGGGTCTTTGGTGTTTCCTTATGAATTTTTGAACTATTTGTTCCAGTTCATTGAAGAATGTTCTTGGTAATTTGATAGGGATTGCATCAAATCTGTATATTGCTTTGGGTAGGATGGCCATTTTGACTATATTAATTCTTCCTAGCCAAGAGCATGGGATGAATTTCCATTTGTTAGTGTCCTCTTTAATTTCTCTTAAGAGTGTCTTATAGTTTTCAGGGTGTGGGTCTTTCACTTCTTTGGTTAGGTTTATTCCTAGGTATTTTATTCTTTTTGATGCAATTGTGAATGGAATTGTTTTCCTGATTTCTCTTTCTGTTGGTTCATTGTTAGTGTATAGGAAAGCCACAGATTTCTGTGTGTTAATTTTGTATCCTGCAATATTGCTGTATTCCAATATCAGTTCTAGTAGTTTTGGAGTGGAGTCTTTAGGGTTTTTTATGTATAATATCATGTCATCTGCAAATAGTGACAGTTTAACTTCTTAACCAATCTGGATTCCTTGTATTTCTTTATTTTGTTTAATTGCCATGGCTAGGACCTCCAGTACTATGTTGAATAACAGTGGGGAGAGTGGGCATCCCTGTCTTGTTCCCGATCGCAGAGGAAAAGCGTTCAGCTTCTCGCTGTTCAGTATGATGTTGGCTGTGGGTGTATCATATATGGCTTTTATTATGTTGAGGTACTTGCCGTCTATACCCATTTTGCTGAGAGTTTTTATCATGAATGGATGTTGAATTTTGTCGAATGTTTTTTCAGCATCTATGGAGATGATCATGTGGTTTTTATCCTTCTTTTTGTTGATGTGGTGAATTATTTTAATGGATTTTTGAATGTTGTACCATCCTTGCATTCCTGGGATGAATCCCACTTGGTCTTGGTGTATGATCCTTTTGATATATTTTTGAATTCGGTTTGCTAATATTTTATTGAGTATTTTTGCATCTACGTTCATTAGGGATATTAGTCTGTAATTTTCTTTTTTGTTGGGGTCGTCTTTGCCTGGTTTTGGAATTATGGTGATGTTGGCTTCATAGAATGAGTTTGGGAGTATTCCCTCTTCTTCTATTTTTTGGAAAACTTTAAGGAGAATGGGTATTATGTCTTCTCTGCATGTCTTATAAAATTCCGAGGTTAATCCATCTGGCCCGGGTTTTTTTTTCTTGGGTAGGTTTTTGATTATTGCTTCAATTTCTTTGCTGGTAATTGGTTTGTTTAGATTTTGTGTTTCTTGCTTGGTCAGTCTTGGAAGGTTGTATTTTTCTAGGAAGTTGTCCATTTCTTCTAGGTTTTCCAGCTTCTTAGCATATAGGTTTTCATAGTAGTCTCTAGTAATTCTTTGTATTTCTGTTGGGTCCGTCGTGATGTTTCCTTTCTAGCAACATTTTTGATTCTGTTGGTGTGTGTAGATTCTCTTTTTCTCTTAATAAATCCGGCTAGAGACTTATCTATTTTGTTTATTTTCTCAAAGAACCAGCCCTTGGTTTCATAGATTTTTTCTATTGCTTTATTTTTCTCAATTTTGTTTATTTCTTCTCTGATCTTTATTATGTCCCTCCTTCTGCTGACTTTAGGCCTCATTTGTTCTTCTTTTTCCAATTTTGATAATTGTGACGTTAGACTGTTCATTTGGGTTTGTTCTTCCTTCTTTAAATATGCCTGGATTGCTATATACTTTCCTCTTAAGACTGCTTTTGCTGCATCCCAAAGAAGTTGGGGCTTTGTGTTGCTGTTGTCATTTATTTCCATATATTGCTAGATCTCCATTTTAATTTGGTCGTTGTTGCGTTGACTTTTTAGAAGCATGTTGTTAAGCCTCCACGTGTTTGTGAGCCTTTTTGCTTTGTTTGTACAATTTATTTCTAGTTTTATACCTTTGTGGTCTGAAAAGTTGGTTGGTAGAATTTCAATCTTTTTGAATTTACTGAGGCTCTTTTTGTGGCCTAGTATGTCACCTATTCTGGAGAATGTTCCATGTGCCCTTGAGAAGAATGTGTATCCTGTTGCTTTTGGGTGTAGAGTTCTATAGATGTCTATTAGGTCCATCTGTTCTAGTGTGTTGTTCAGTGCCTCTGTATCCTTACTTATTTTCTGTCTGGTGGATCTTTCATTTGGAGTGAATGGTGTGTTGAAGTCTCCTAAAATGAATACATTGCATTCTATTGCCTCCTTTAGTTCTGATAGTATTTGTTTCACATATGCTGGCGCTCCTGTGTTGGGTTCATATGTATTTATAATGGTTATATCCTCTTGATGGACTGAGCCCTTTATCATTATTAGTGTGCTTCTTTATCTCTTGTTACTTTCTGTGTTTTGAAGTCTATTTTGTCTGGTACTAGTACTGCAACACCTGCTTTTTTCTCCCTATTGTTTGCATGAAATATCTTTTTCCATCCCTTGACTTTTAATCTGTGCATGTCTTTGGGTTTGAGGTGAGTCTCTTGTAAGCAGCATAAAGATGCGTCTTGTTTTTTTATCCATTCTATTACTCTGTGTCTTTTGATTGGTGCATTCAGTCCATTTACATTTGGGTGATTATTGATTGGTATGTACTTATCGCCATTTCAGGCTTTAGATTCGTGGTTACCAAAGGTTCCAGATTACTTTCCTTACTATCTAAGAGTCTAACTTAACTCACTTAGTATGCTGTTACAAACACAATCTAAAGGTTCTTTTCTGTTTGTCCTCCTTTTTCTTCCTCCTTCATTCTTTATATATTAGGTATCAAATTCTGTACTTTTTGTCTATCCCTTGATTGACTTTGGGGATAGTCAATTTAATTCTGTATTTGCCTCGCAATCAGCTGCTCCATCCTCCCTACCATGGTTTTACTACCTCTGGTGACAGCTATCCAACCCTAGGAACACTTCTATCTATAGCAGTCCCTCCAAAATTGACTGCAGAGATGGTTTGTGGGAGGTAAACTCTCTTAGCTTTTGCTTCTCTGGAAATTATTTAATCCCTCCTTCAAATTTAAATGATAATCTCGCCGGATAAAGTAATCTTGGTTGCAGGCCCTTCTGCTTCATGGCATTAAATACATCATGCCACTCCCTTCTGGCCTGTAAGGTTTCTGCTGAGAAGTCTGATGTTAGCCTGATGGGCTTTCCTTTTTATGTGATCTTATTTCTTCCTCTGGCTGCTTTTAACAGTCTGTCCTTATCCTTGATCTTTCCCATTTTAATTACTATGTGTCTTGGTGTTGTCTTCCTTGGGTCCCTTATGTTGGGAGATCTGTGGATCTCCATGGCCTGAGAGACTATCTCCTTTCGCAGCTTGGGGAAGTTTTCAGCAACTTCCTCCTCAAAGACACTTTCTATCCCTTCCTCTCTCTCTTCTTCTTCTGGTATCCCTATAATGCGAATATTGTTCTGCTTGGATTGGTCACACAGTTCTCTCAATATTCTTTCATTCTTAGAGATCCTTTTTTCTCTCTGTGCCTCAGCTTCTTTGTATTCCTCTTCTCTAGTTTCTATTTCATTTATTGGCTCTTCCACCATATCCAACCTGCTTTTAATACCCTCCATTGTGTTCTTCAACTATTGGATCTCCAACCTGAATTCATTCCTGAGTTCTTGGATGTCTTTCCATACCTCCATTAGGATGTTGATGATTTTTATTTTGAACTCGCTTTTGGGAAAAGTCACGAGGTCCATATCATTTAAATCTTTCTCGGGAGTTGTATTAACAATTTTACTCTGGACAAGGTTCCTTTGGTGTTTCATGTTTGTATATGGTGCCCTTTAGTGTCCAGAAGCTCTATTCTGGAACTGCTCAGCCCCTGAAGCAATGTTGGGGGTCGCAGGGGAGTGGTTCTGGTGCCTGGGGGGAGAAAATAGCTGTTCCCTGCCTCCCAGCTGCTGTGCCTGTCTCCATTGCCTGAGTCAGTGGGCCAGGCACACAGGTGTAAGTTTTTGTCCCAGAGCAGCCGGATATGGATCCCTGCTTTCCACAAGGAGCCGGAATCCCAGTCTCCCCAGGAACTCTGTCTGTATTAACATTCCAACCCGGTAGTCATGCGAGTCTCATGAAAGCACCATGAAATGTAGGATTGTGCTCCCAGAGCAGATCTCCGGAGCTAGGTGTTCAGCAGTCCCAAGCCTTCCACTCCCTCCCTTCTCTGTTTCTCTTCCTCCCACCGGTGAGCTGGGGTGGGGGAGGGCCTCGGGTCCCGCGGAGCCACAGCTCTGGTACGTTACCCCGTTCGCTGAGTTCTGCTCTCTTCTCCAGGTGTGTGCAGTCTGACGCCGTCCTCTTTCCTGTTGCTCTGTCAGTATTAGTTGTGCCAATTAAATTTTCTAATTGTGTACAGTTTTAGGAGGAAGCCTCTGTCTCTCCTCTCACAACGCCATATTTTCACATCTGTCTCTTGATGTATTTTTGAATTTGATTTCCTAATATTTTGTTGAGTATTTTTGTGTCTACGTTCATTGGGGATATTGGTCAGTAGTTTTCTTTTTTGGTGGGGTCTTTGCCTGATTTTGGCATTAGGGTGATGTTGGCTTCATAGAATGAGTTCAGGAGTATTCCCTCCTCTTCTGTTTTTTGGAAAACTTTAAGGAGAATGGGTATTATGTCTTCTCTGTATGTCTGATAAAATTCCGAGGTAAATCCATCTGGCCCGGGGTTTTGTTCTTGGGTAGTTTTTTGATTATTGCTTCAATTTCTTTGCTGGTAATTGGTCTGTTTAGATTTTCTGTTTCTTTCTGGGTCAGTCTTGGAAGGTTGTATTTTTCTAGGAAGTTGTCCATTTCTCCTAGGTTTTCCAGCTTCTTAGCATATAGGTTTTCATAGTATTCTCTAATAATTCTTTGTATTTCTGTGGGGTCCATTGTGATGTTTTCCGTTCTCGTTTCTGATTCTGTTGATGTGTGTTGACTCTCTTTTCCTCTTAATAAGTCTGGCTAGAGGCTTATCTATTTTGTTTATTTTCTCGAAGAACCAGCTCTTGGTTTCATTGATTTTTGCTATAGTTTTATTCTTCTCAATTTTATTTATTTCTTCTCTGATCTTTATTATGTCCCTCCTTCTGCTGACCTTAGGCCTCATTTGTTGTTCTTTTTCCAATTTCGATAATTGTGACATTAGACCATTCATTTGGGATTGTTCTTCCTTCTTTAAATATGCCTGGATTGCTATATACTTTCCTCTTAAGACTGCTTTTGCTGCGTCCCACAGAAGTTGGGGCTTAGTGTTGTTGTTGCCATTTGTTTCCATATATTGCTGGATCTCCATTTTAATTTGGTCGTTGATCCATTGATTATTTAGGAGCATGTTGTTAAGCCTCCATGTGTTTGTGAGCCTTTCGCTTTGTTTATACAATTTATTTCTAGTTTTATACCTTTGTGGTCTGAGAAGTTGGTTGGTAGGATTTCAGTCTTTTGGAATTTACTGAGGCTCTTTTTGTGACCTAGTATGTGGTCTATTCTGGAGAATGTTCCATGTGCACTTGAGAAGAATGTGCATTTGGATGTAGAGTTCTATAGATGTCTATTAGTTCCATCTGTTTTAGTGTGTTGTTCGGTGCCTTTGTGTACTTCCTTATTTTCTGTCTGATAGATCTGTCCTTTGGAGTGAGTGGTGTGTTAAAGTCTCTCCAAATGAATGCATTGAATTCTGTTTCCTCCTTTAATTCTGTTAGTATTTGTTTTACATATATTGGTGCTCCTGTATTGGGTGCATATACGTTTATAATGGTTATATCCTCTTGTTGGACTGAGCCCTTTATCATTATGTAATGTCCTTCTTTATCTCTTGTTACTTTCTTTATTTTGAAGTCTATTTTATCTGATACTAGTATTGCCACACCTGCTTTTTTCTCCCTATTGTTTGCATGAAATATCTTTTTCCATCCTTTGACTTTTAATCTGTGCATGTCTTTGGGATTAAGGTGAGTCTCTTGTAAGCAGTATATAGATGGGACTTGCTTTTTTATCCATTCTTTTACTCTGTGTCTTTTGATTGGTGCATTCAGTCCATTTACATTTGGGTGATTATCGATAGGTATGTACTTATTGCCATTGCAGGCTTTAGATTCGTGGTTACCAAAGGTTCAAGGTTGGCTTACTACCTTACTGTCTAACTTAACTCACTTATTGAGCTATTATAAACACAGTCTGATGATTATTTCTCTCCCTTCTTATTTCTCCTCCTCCATTCTTCATATGTTGGATATTTTTTTCTGTGCTCTTTTCAGGACTGCTCCCAACCAGATTAGTCCCTCTAAGATACCCTGTAGAGGTGGTTTGTGGGAGGCCAATTCGCTCAACTTCTGCTTGTCTGGGAATTGTTTAATCCCCCCATCATATTTAAATGATAATTGTGCTGGATACAGTATCCTTGGTTCATGGCCGTTTTGTTTCATTGCATTAAATATATCATGCCATTCTCTTCTGGCCTGTAAGGTTTCTGTTGAGAAGTCTGATGATAGCCTGATGGGGTTTCCTTTGTAGGTGACCTTTTTTCTCTCTCTGGCTTCCTTTAATACTCTGTCCTTGTCGTTGATCTTTGCCATTTTAATTATTATGTGTCTTGGTGTTGTCTTCTTTGGGTCCCATCTCTCGGGAGTTCTGTGTGCCTCCGTAGTCTGAGCAACTATTTCCTCCCCCAGTTTGGGGAAGTTCTCAGCAATTATTTCTTCAAAGACACGTTCTATACCTTTTTCTCTCTTCTTCTTCTTCTTCTGGTACCCCTATAATGCGGATATTGTTCCTTTTGGATTGGTCACGCAGTTCTCTTAATATTGTTTCATTCCTGGAGATACTTTTATCTCTCTGTGTATCAGCTTCTATGCATTCATGTTCTCTGGTTTCTATTCCATCAGTGGCCTCTTGCATCTTATGCATTCTGCTTATAAATCCTTCCAGAGTTTGTTTCACTTCTCTAATCTCCCTCCAGACTTCATACCTTAGCTCTTGCATATTTCTCTGCAGCTCTGTCAGCATGTTTATGATTTTTATTTTGAATTCTTTTTCAGGTAGACTGGTTAGCTCTGCCTCTGCAGCTCCTCTCTCAGGTGTTGTCTGAACTATCTTGGACTGGACTAAATTATTTTGTGTTTTCATGGTGATAGTGGTGGCTGTAGGCAGGTTGTGGGTGTGCCAGTTGGGAGCAGAAAGTCCTTTCCTGCTTGCTGGATGCCTTGCCTTTCTCGTCTACCGGTGTCGGTTACCCGCACTCCTGGAGCAGCCACTGGGTTAATCCCCCAAGCTGCTGTGGGTGGGGTCTCCGTCAGAGCAGCGCAGAGCCCTGTGCGCAGTGGCAGGCATGCAAGGTGCGCTCCTCTGTGATACCAGCGCCCCTACCTGTCAGCTGTGTGCCAGCAGCGGCCTTTTGTTTTAAAATTTTATTTTGGTATCATTAATCTACAGTTACATGAAGGACATTATGTTTACTAGGTTCCCCCCTTCACCAAGTCCCCCCAACATACCCGTTCACAGTCAGTGTCCATCAACATAGTAAGATGCTGGAAAATCACTAATTGACTTCTCTGTGTTGCACAGCCCTCCCCCTGCCCCCATCCCCCACTACACATGTTAATTGTAATGCCTCCTTTCTTTTTTCCTGGCCCTTATCCCTCCCTTCTTACCCATCCTCCCCAGTCCCTTTCCCTTTGGTAACTGTTAGTCCATTCTTGGGTTCTGTGCTTCTGCTGCTGTTTTGTTCCTTCAGTTTTCTTTTATTCTTATACTCCACATATGAGTGAAATTATTTGGTACTTGTCTTTCTCTGCCTGGCTTATTTCACTGAGCATAATACCCTCTAGCCCCATCCATGTTGTTGCAAATGGTAGGATCTGTTTTTTTCTTATAGCTGAGTACTATTCCATTGTGTATATGTGCCACATCTTCTTTATCCATTCATCTACTGATGGACATTTAGGTTGCTTCCATATCTTGGCTATTGTAAATAGTGCAGCAAAAAACATAGGGGTGCATCTGTCTTTTTCAAACTGGAGTGCTGCATTCTTAGGGTAAATTCCTAGAAGTGGAATTCCTGGGTCAAATGGTATTTCTATTTTGAGCATTTTGAGGAACCTCCATACTGCTTTCCATAATGGTTGAACTAATTTACATTCCGACCAACAGTGTAGGAGGGTTCCCCTTTCTCCACAACCTCGCCAACATTTGTTGTTGTTTGTCTTTTGGATGTTAGCCATCCTTACTGTTGTGAGATGATATCTCATTGTGGTTTTAATTTGCATTTCTCTGATGAGAAGCGATGTGGAGCATCTTTTCATGTGTCTGTTGGCCATCTGTATTTCTTCTTTGGAGAAGTGTCTATTCAGCTCCTGTACCCATTTTTTAATTGGATTATTTGCTTTTTGTTTGTTGAGGTGTGTGAGCTCTTTATGTATTTTGGATGTCAACCCTTTATGGGATCTGTCATTTATGAATATATTCTCCCATACTGTAGGATACCTTTTTGTTCTATTGATGGTGTCCTTTGCTGTATAGAAGCTTTTCAGCTTGATATAGTCCCATTTGTTCATTTTTGCTTTTGTTTCCCTTG
Source organism: Manis pentadactyla (assembly GCF_030020395.1). Classification (NCBI taxonomy): domain Eukaryota; kingdom Metazoa; phylum Chordata; class Mammalia; order Pholidota; family Manidae; genus Manis; species Manis pentadactyla. The sequence continues at coordinate 115,019,848 of NC_080026.1, read as the reverse complement.
CCTGGGGAGATATGTTCAAGAAGAAGTCACTCATGTTTATGTCCATGAGATTTTTGCCTATGTTTTTTTCTAAGAGTTTTATGGTTTCACATCTTGCATTGAAGTCTTTGATCCATATCGAATTTACTTTTGTGTATGGGGTTATACAGTGATCCAGTTTCATTTTCTTACATGTAGTTGTCCAGTTTTGCCAGCGCCATCTGTTGAAGAGACTGTCATTTCCACATTGTATGTCCATGGCCCATTTATCGAATATTAGTTGACCATATATGTTTTGGTTAATGTTTGGAGTCTCTGTTCTGTTTCATTGGTCTGTGGCTCTGTTCTTGTGACAGTACCAAAATGTCTTAATTATTGTAGCTTTGTAGTAGAGCTTGAAGTTGGGGAGTGAGATACCCCCCACTTTATTCTTCCTTCTCAGGATTGCTTTAGCTATTCGGGGTCTTTGGTGTTTCCATATGAATTTTTGAACTATTTGTTCTAGTTCATTGAAGAATGCGGTTGGTAGTTTGATAGGGATTGCATCAAATCTGTATATTGCTTTGGGCAGGATGGCCATTTTGATGATATTAATTCTTCCTAGCCAGGAGCATGGGATGAATTTACATTTGTTAGTGACCTCTTTAATTTCTCTTAAGCGTCTTATAGTTTTCAGGGTATATAGGTCTTTCACTTCCTTGGGTAGGTTTATTCCTAGGTATTTTATTCTTTTTGATGCTAGTGTGAATGAAATTGTCTTCCTGATTTGTCTTTCTATTAGTTTATTGTTAGTGTATAAGAAAGCCACACATTTCTATGTGTTAATTTTGTATCCTGCAACTCTGCTGAATTCTGATATTAGCTCTAGTAGTTTCGGAGTGGAGTCTTTAGGGTTTTTTATGTACAATATCATGTCATCTGCAAATAGTGACAGTTTAACTTCTTCTTAACCAATCTGGATTCCTTGTATTTCTTTGTTTTGTCTACTTGCCGTGGCTAGGACCTCCATTACTATGTTGAATAACAGTGGGGAGAGTGGGCATCCCTGTCTTGTTCCCAATCACAGAGGAAAAGCTTTCAGCTTCTTGCTGTTCATTATGATGTCAGCTGTGTGTTTATCATATATGGTCTTTATTATGATGAGGTACTTGCCCTCTATACCCACTTTGTTGAGAGTTTTTATCATGAATGGATGTTGAATTTTGTCAAATGCTTTTTCAGCATCTATGGAGATGATCATGTGGTTTTTGTCTTTCTTTTTGTTGTGGTGGTGGATGATGTTGATGGATTTTTGAATGTTGTACCATCCTTGCATCCCAGGGATGAATCCCACTTGGTCATGGTGTATGATCCTTTTGATGTATTTTTGAATTTGGTTTGCTAATACTTTGTTGAGTATTCTTGCGTCTACGTTCATCAGGGATATTGGTCTGTAGTTTTATTTTTCGGTGGGGTCTTTGCCTTGTTTTGGTATTAGGGTGATGTTGGCTTCATAGAATGAGTTTGGGAGTGTTCCCTCCTCTTCCGTTTTTTGGAAAACTTTAAGGAGAATGGGTATTATGTCTTCTCTATGTCCGATAAAATTCCGAGGTAAATCCATCTGGCCTGGGGTTTTGTTCTTGGGTAGTTTTTTGATTACCGCTTCAATTTCGTTGCTGGTAATTGGTCTGTTTAGATTTTCTGTTTTTTTCTGGGTCAGTCTTGGAAGGTTGTATTTTTCTAGGAAGTTGTCCATTTCTCCTAGGTTTTCCAGCTTGTTAGTATATCGGTTTTCATAGTATTCTCTAATAATTCTTTGTATTTCTGTGGGGTCCGTCATGATTTTTCCGTTCTCGTTTCTGATTCTGTTGATTTGTGTTGACTCTCTTTTCCTCTTAATAAGTCTGGCTAGAGGCTTATCTATTTTGTTTATATTCTTGAAGAACCAGCTCTTGGTTTTATTGATTTTTGCTATTGTTTTATTCTTCTCAATTTTATTTATTTCTTCTCTGATCTTTATTATGACCCTCCGTCTGCTGACCTTAGGCGTCATTTTTTCTTTTTACAATTTCGATAATTGTGACATTAGACCATTCATTTGGGATTGTTCTTCCTTCTTTAAATATGCCGGATTGCTATATACTTTCCTCTTAAGACTGCTTTTGCTGTGTCCCACAGTAGTTGGGGCTTTGTGTTGTTGTTGCCATTTGTTTCCATATATTGTTGGATCTCCATTTTAATTTGGTCATTGATCCATTGATAATTTAGGAGCATGTTGTTAAGCCTCCATGTGTTTGTGAGCCTTTTTGCTTTCTTTGTACGTTTTATTTCTAGTTTTATGCCTTTATGGTCTGAGAAGTTGGTTGGTAGGATTTCAATCTTTTTGAATTTACTGAGGCTCTTTTTGTGGCCTAGTGTGTGGTCTATTCTGGAGAATGTTCCATGTGCACTTGAGAAGAATGTGTATCCTGTTGCTTTTGGATGTTCTAGTGTGTCGTTCAGTGCCTCTGTGTCCTTATTTTCTGTCTGGTGGATCTGTCCTTTGGGGTGAGTGGTGTTGTGAAGTCTCCCAAAATGAATGCATTGCATTCTATTTCCTCCTTTAATTCTGTTAGTATTTGTTTCACATATGTTGGTGCTTCTGTATTGGGTGCATATATATTTATAATGGTTATGTCCTCTTGTTGGACTGAGCCCTTTATCATTATGTAATGTCCTTCTTTATCTTTTGTAGACTTCTTTATTTTGAAGTCTATTTTGTCTGGTACTAGTATTGCAACACCTGCTCTTTTTTCTCTAATTTGTTTGCATGAAATATCTTTTCCGTCCCTTGACTTTAAGTCTGTGCATGTCTTTAGGTTTGAGGTGAGTCTCTTGTAAGCAGCATATGGATGTGTCTTGCTTTTTTATCCATTCTGTTACTCTGTGTCTGTAGATTGGTGCATTCAGTCCATTACATTTAGGGTGATTATTGAAAGGCATGTACTGATTGCCATTGCATGCTTAAAGTTTGTGGTTATCAAAGGTTCAAGGTTGGCATCTTTACTATCTTACTGTCTAACTTAACTCGCTTATTGAACTATTACAAACACGGTCTGATGATTCTTTATGTCTCTCCCTTCTTATTCCTCCTCCTCCCTTCTTCATATGTTGGGTGTTTTGTTCTGTGGTCTTTTTCTGAGTGCTCCCATCTAGAGCAGTCCCTGTAAGATAACCTATAGAGGTGGTTTGTGGGAGGCCAATTCCCTCAACTTTTCCTTGTCTGGGAATTGTTTAATCCCTCCTTCATATTTAAATGATAATCGTGCTGGATACAGTATTCTTGGTTCAATGCCCTTCTGTTCATTGCATTAAATATATCATGCCATTCTCTTCTGGCCTGTAAGGTTTCTGTTGAGAAGTCTGATGATAGCCTGATGGGTTTTCCTTTGTAGGTGACCTTTTTTCTCTCTCTGGCTGCCTTTAATACTCTGTCCTTGTCTTTGATCTTTGCTCTTTTAATTATTATGTGTCTTGGTGCTGCCCTCCTTCTATCCCTTGTCGTGGGAGTTCTGTGTACCTCTGTGGTCAGAGAGGCCATTTCGTCCCCTATTTGGGGGAAGTTTTCAGCAATAATTTCTTCAAATAAAGTTTCTATCCCTTTTTCTCTCTCTTCTTCTTCTGGGTCCCCTATAATGTGGATATTGTTCCATTTTGATTGGTCACACGGTTCTCTAAAAATTCTTTCATTCCTGGAGATTATTTTGTCTCTCTCTTTATCAGCTTCTCTGCGTTCCTGTTCTCTGTTTTCTAGTCCATTAATGGTCTCTTGCATCTCATCCATTCTGCTTTGAAGTCCTTCCAGAGATTGTTTTTTTTCTGTATTCTCCCTCCTTTTTTCTTGCATATTTCTGTACAAGTCCTTCAGCATGGTTATGACTTTTGTTTTGAATTCTTTTTCTGGAAGACTGGTTAAATCTATCTCCCCAGGTTCCTTCTTAGGGGAAGATATAGAAGATGTTGAAGCTGTCTGGGTTAGTCTTGCCTGGATCAAATTTTTTTGCCTTTTCACGTTTGATAGGTGCAATGGTATGCTATTGAAGCGTCTGTCAGCTGGGAGAGCCTAGACTTTTTCCAAATGCTCCTGGCCTTTCTTTACTGGGACTACTGCGACCCCTAGTGGCTTGTGTTCGGCAGTTATGTTTAGACTGGGTCTCTGTATCTTGCCCGGCTGGTATGGATGAAGCTCCCTTGCTGTGGGCGTAGCCAGCCTCAGGCTGCTGCTCTGCTATGGCGGAGCCCCGGAGGGGTAATGGACGGGGGCTGTTTGGCTGTTTACCTCCATGAGGGGTCTCAGCTGTTGCCCAGGGGGTTAGTGCACCCGGAGTTCCCTGGAATTTCCAGCTGCTGGACTATGACCCGGGATGCTTCCGTCCAGCTGTGGGGTCCCTGTCTCTTTAAGAGTTTCAAAAAGCACTCGCTTTTCTTTGTCCCAGGAGTGCTGGCTGCGGGACTGGCTCAAAGGTCTTACTGTCCTGCTTCCCTAGTTTCTGGCACCCCACGCATGCACTGTGTGTGTGTGCTCTGGTGCGGATGGCTAGTGCTGGCTGTTTAGCAGTTCTGGGCTCCCTCTCCCTCCCTGCTCCGACTCCTCTCCTCCAGCCGGGAGCTGGGGTGAGGGGCCTCGTGTCCCACCAGGGTGCTGCTTGTATCTTACCCCTTCCACCAGGTGGTGGGTTCTCGCAGGTGTGGATGTAGTCTGGCTGTTGTCCTGTGTCTTCTGGTATCTCTTTTAGGGATAGTTGTATTTATTGTATTTTCAAAAATATGTATGTATTTGGGAGGAGATTCCCACTGTACTACTCACGCCGCCATCTTCGCCACCAGCGGCCTTTGGGTCTGGTCAGGGCGGCTGTGCGTTTGGCTAGGATTTCGGTCGGCTGCTGGGAGCGCGCCTGCTCCCTCTGGCTCCGCTGCAGGTGCGCATGGCTCTCTCCCGTGTGGGCCTCTACCATGCTCCTCTGGCTCCACTGTCACCGGTGTGCTCGAGCTGCACCCGGGCTGTTTGTTCGCCGCCACTGCGGGCTCACACAATCCCCTCCTGGTCCCCTCTGGTGCCGTTGGCGCAGGCGATCTGCTCCTGGTCCCTTAAGGCACCGTCACCCCCGACACATGCTGCCACTGTACCGCGACTGGGCCGGTGTGTCGGGATCCGCGCCAGTTGGAAGAAAGACTGGCAGGCTGCTTAGTGCCATGAGGGGCTTCAGAGCTGCGCTGCCTCCCCGGGGTTTAGGGCGTCTAAGGTTTCCCGGGATTCCCAGCTGCTAGCTAAGTGTGCCGGGATTACTTCTTCCAGCAGTGTGGTCCCTGTCTCTTTAAGACTTGCAGAAATCACTCACCTTTCTTTTGTCTCAGGGGCACCGGTTGTGGGGACCTGCCCACAGGTGTTGCCTTTCTGTTTCTCTAGTATCCAGCCCCCCGTGTACCTTGTGTCTGCACTCCAGGTGCAGATTTCTAGAGCTGGTTGTTTAGCAGTCCTGGGCTTTCACTCCCTCTCCTTTCGGACTCCTTTCTTCCCGCCGGGTTTTGGGGTGGGGGAGAGTTCAGGTCCCACCTGGCCACAGCTTGTATCTTACCCCCTTCGTGTGATGTTGAGTTCTCACAGATGTAGATGTATCCTGGTTGTTGTTCTGCATCCACTGGTGTCTCTTTTAGGAATAGTTGTATTCATTGTATTTTCATAAATATATATGTTTTGGGGAGGAGAATGCCTCTGAACTACTCATGCCACCATCTTCCCGTGATCCCCTATTTGCCTGTTTTTTAAAGCACATTTTTTGGGTTCTCTTCTGTTTTTACTTTTAAGTTTGGTGTATCTGTGTATCTTTTTTGTACATATAGAAATATAACATTTAAAAATACTGCCCTATAAAGTGTTCCTGTTGTGATTTCTTCCACAGCTTTTATGCGTGGCAAGTCCTCTCCCCCTTGGGAGATCTGATAAATACTCACTCACCAATCACTTTGAAGATATTTACCTTACCAAGCGTTGCCCTCCTAGCGTTCCCCCTACTGTCCTATAGGCACATTTTGACATGAGAATTATGGCCATTAAACGGATTTCATCATGGAGTTCTCAGGATGGTCCTTTAATCCTCAAATATTGACAAGTTGCATTCGAATATTCATAGGGAACTCTGGGTTGTGATTGGTGAGCAGCAGGAGAGGTCTTGTGCCGCAGACCCTACTTCTAAGGCTTCTTACTAGAGAAGAAATGGATTTGTATGGTTTGTTATATATCCTTGGTTTGTTTTATATTAAATCGGTTCACCGTCGCTACCTCAAGCCTCAGCTATGGATCGATGTAGCAGGGACCCGAAATTTGAAAACTTGAGAACCTCCCTTTATCTTTTAGGAACTCCGAAGAGCCTCCTAGGGGAGCGGCGGCGGGTGAGCCTCACCACAGCTGGCCACAAGGGGGAGCCCCGTGCGCCTCTTCCTTCTGCTGATGCTCTAGCGTGCATCTGCTTTCCGCCCCCAGGGGGAGCCCAAGAGATCCTCCCAGAGGATGAAGGGGCCCTTCACCCAGGCTTTTAACGTCCAGGGGATAGAAATAGTGTCTCCTCCTCGTGCCAGATAGTCCGTCCCTCTTCTTTTCATGCTCACTCCTTATCCCTTATCACATCCAAAAAAAGCAGAGGAATGCTCTGCAGTCATTTTTCAGTGAACTGGAGAACAGAACATTTTAAAGATAGATTTTTCTAATAGTCCAGGACATCGAATAGCTTTTCCCACAATATCAATGCTTAAGCCTGAATGCAAGCTGTATTAATACTTCTAGGAAACCTCAGGGCTAGAAGCTAGAGCCTCATTCCCCTCCCCTGGTGGTGTGTGGCCTAGTGGGGGACGTCAGAGGCCTCCTCTCTAAGCTGTTTTGCCTTGCTTGTTGGTACCAAGGACGATGGTCCTGAAAGTGGGGGATTCCACTGTGAGAGCAGCTATTTGACATTAAGAATGGCCATCATTACATGTGGCTAGTGGGTGACAGAAAGAACTCAAAATTGAGTTTAAAAATGATGCTGGGAATTAACCACTAGGTGGGTGGAGGTATAACAGCAGCTTCCTATTCCATTTTGATGATAAAACACTTAGTAAAGACAAGACTTTGGAAATTATGACTGTCAGTTTACTTTACTTCTGACTGTCCTAAAATCTTTCAAGTAGCTAATAGGCTGTAAGCAAAGGCCCTAGTCTGAGAACACGGAGAACTACTTTAGTGAAATTGCCTGAAGGCCTTCCTATCAATGGAATAAAAGAGGAAGCAGAGAATTTGCTAAGCCCTTTTACCATTATTGTGTCTCACCTCCCTGTTAGGTGCTCTGGCAGAGCCCCTGATTGAGAGAAAGGGAGAAAAGCAGACAGAGTTCTCACAGGGAAGCTCAGAGCTGGGCCAACCCTTGGGTGTAGAGCAGCAGAAGCGTTCAGAGTTTGCTGATTGTAAGCTTTTGTCTGATACTTAAATTTAGAGAGCAAGCAAAGAATTCACAAGAGACTTCCGTGATTGAAGTCCTCGTGCGTATGTATTTGAAGTTGAGTGACACAAGGGTTGACACTACTCTGGGAATTAGGAGAATGGTGTTTTTGTCTTAGCTCTGGCACAACCAGAGCCCCTTTACGTCCCTGGGACTGAGTGTCCTGCTCCATAAAGTGAGTCTCTTGTGCTTCCATGAGAGAGACAGGGACCAGGAACCCAACATGTTTTCCTCTCTACTTCAGCTGCCAGGAAGCTCAAGTCAAATTCAAAGCTGTATTTAAGGAATTCTGCAGGACCCTTGGCTTGTTATCTTGATGTTATTTTTCTTCCTGGTTTTGACCTTCTGTTCTTCTATTTTCTCTAATCTTAGCACTTTATTTCTTTTCATATTTAATATTTTATTGTTCACTTTCTTTTTTACACTGCACTTGTAATCCTTCTGTATAGTGATCATGGTGTAAATCAATAGCAAATGGGAGGGCAGTCATACTAGATGAGTTCCAGCCGCCTTCCCAGTACTGATGGCCTAGGATTCTAAGGGGATGAGTCAGTTCACAGGTCTGAAAGGTATCAGGTCTGCATCGCAGGGAGCTCTCCTACTGAGGGCCCTGAAGACTTCGATAAGCCTCTAAGGAGGTGTAACTAGGAAGTCCTCCTACATCCCTGGGATGTGTCTGTAAACAAGCCAGTGCTTTGTGCTGGTTTATAGGAAGACAGCTTTCTTACTGGAGTTTTAGACTTGACCTGTGAGGAATCTGGTAGATTAATATCTGTCTGAGGCAGGGCTCTAATCTGCTGTATCAAGAACTTTAAGGAATTTTGACGTCATACTTGGATTTAAGAAAGTCCATGGGAATGTGAACATGTATCTTGAAAGTGGGGAGAGGCTGGCAGAAGATAAGTGATGCTTCATCCATTTCATCCATATGCTACTCTTGACTTTATTGTACCAAGTAGACCCTCTTAGGGCTTGAATTACTTTATGAGTACTTATATAAAAGTTGCTCATACTCATAAACATCACATAAACTTAAAGACATTCTCCTACACTGAGTAAATGAAAAGCTTTAAAAACAGATTCTAAACATCAATTACTAAGCAGCTGTTTATTTTCAAAATACCTCATCACTTTCCCTAAGGACCCATCCTGGGTTCCCTTAAATGCCCGTATATGACTTGTTTTGATTCCCAAGAGGACCTCTGCTCTGTAAAGCAGAAGAGTTATATAGATGTTCCAGAGTTGATCAGTTGATTAGATACGGTTCTGATTTGTGCCATGAAGGCCAATCATAAGCTGGAAGTATGTATTTCTAAGCCAGTGATAAATGTTTGAGTAATTACGATCTATTCCTGAACATCAAGAAGGTTTGGGGCTATCTGGAATCCATAAAAACTGAACAATTCATTCCTTTACCCTTGTAGGTAAGATTTTATTTATACATGACTTAAAATAGCCTTTGGTTTGAATTTTCATTAGCCAGATTCTGCTGTTTTAGTACCATCCTATTAGTTTCTTCAAACAAAGTGATGCCATAGTCATTTTTTCAGAAGTCCAGGACACTAGTCGGGGGGGTTCACCTATGCCATACTGGGGTATAATGAAGTCTTAGACCTTAGGACAACAAGGTTTGCTTTCTTTTCCTCAGAGAAGGGTGGTGGGTGGGGGACACCATTGATCTTTCTGTCAGGGATGGATTTGCTTCTGCAGACTTGCTTTCTCGGATCTCCATGCCTTCTCCTCATGAGAGCTCACATTCATTCATGCGTGACTATGCCACTCCTCACCATAACCTCTGAGGTTGGCACTAACACTGCCACCACTTCACAGATGAGAAAATTGAGGGTTGGTGGAGGAAGCGGGTAAGTTGCCCTGGGTTCCATGTTGAATGGAGCCCAGCATGGGGCCGGGTCTGCGGGCTCCAGAGCTCACCTTCTTAACTGCAATCCTACACTGCATGATACAGTGCACAAGCTGGTCACGCCTGAGTGATAAAGATAGGAACATAGAAACCTAGATAAAGGGCTTGTGCTGCTCTAATCTCAGCCAGTCATGTAGGAATCTAGATCTATAGCTATAGGGGAGTCCTTAGTTGATTATGAGCTATATGGGATAAAGAGAGTCCTTTGCTTGATTTAACTAAGTAATTGGCACCATACTTTTCTCTTTGGGAAGATCTGGCCCAACCATAACTTCTGCTAAGCACTTTTTCTTTTAAAATTTTCAGTCTTTGGCTATCTATAAATGTATCTGTTTTCCTTTTATTTATTTTTAAAAATCTTTTATTAAGGTATGATTGATATACACTCTTATGAAGGTTTCACATGAAAAAGACCCCACCCATACCCTAATGCAGTCACTGTCCATCAGTACAGCAAGATGCCACAGATCCACTATGTGCCTTCTCTGTGCTACACTGTTCTCCCCATGATCCCCCACACCATGTGTACTAAACATAATACCCCTCAATCCCCTTCTCCCTCCCTCCCCATCCGCCCTCCTACACCCCTCCCCTTTGGTAACCACTAGTTCATTCTTGGAGTCTCTGAGTCTGCTGCTAGTTTGTTCCTTCAGTTTTGCTTCATTGTTACACTCTACAAATGAAGAAAATCATTTGGCACTTGTTTTTCTCTGCCGGGCTTATTTCACTGAGCATAATGTCCTCCAGCTCCATCCATGTTGTTGCAAATGGTAGGATTTGTTTCTTTCTTATGGCTGAATAGTACTCCATTTTGTATATGTACCACCTCTTCTTAATCCATTCATCTACTGATGGACACTTAGGTTGCTTCCATATCTTGGCTATTGTAAAAAGTGCTGCGATGAACATAGGAGTGCATATGTCTTTTTGCATCTGCTAAGTTGTTTTCTTTGGGTAAATTCCAAGGAGTGGAATTCCCGGATCAAATGGTATTTCTATTTTTAGTGTTTTAAGGAACCTCCCTATTGCTTTCCACAATGGTTGAACTAGTTTACATTCCCACCAGTAGTGTAGGAGGGTTCCCCTTTCTCCACATCCTTGCCAGCATTTGTTGTTCTTAGTCTTTTCGATGCTGGCCGTTCTAACTGGTATAAGGTGATATCTTATTGTGGTTTAAATTTGCATTTCCATGATGATTAGTGATGTGGAGCATCTTTTCATGTGCCTGTTGGCCATCTGAATTTCTCCTTTGGAGAACTGTCTCTTCATATCCTCTACCCATTTGTTAATCAGGTTATTTGCTTTTTGGGTGTTCAGGGTGTGTAAGTTCATTTACAAATATATTCTTCCATACTGTAGGATGCCTTTTTGTTCTGTTGATGGTATCTTTTGCTGTACAGAAACGTAACTGTTTTCTTTACAGTCCTTCTATTGGTGTTGATTTGTCCTGTTTGGGAATGAGAAATTTGTTCTAATGGAAAAAGTTGATAACGTTGAGTGGTCTTCAAGTGTGAAGTTCAGAGAGCTCAAATAAAAAAGTAAAATATGATAGACAGTGTTGGAATTTGAGGGAGCCCATTAAACAGCGCTGTTCTTTCCTGCTTTAGTTTGAATCAGTTGAGAACTCAGGCAAAAGAGGGAGCATGTGGAGACTGTGGTATCCCCTTTATTCCAGAGGAAGTGGATCCCAGAGAAGGGGGATCACAATTGCAACAGGTGGGCTTCCTTATGTGGCCTCCATCCTCCCAGTGATGGGCAGCGCTGGCCTGAAGCAGGACATCCCCCCTGCAGGGACTGAGCTCCTCCATGGAAAGCTTAGCACGTGGAGGAAACTCTTCTAGACTAAGAGCGAGGGGCTGCAGTCTCTTCCAAATTCTCTGATCCAGTGAGCCACAACTTTGCTGCAGTATGGAAAGGAGAGAGGGGCTGAGTGTGGCATGGAGGAGGACCCCCCAAAAAGGTGGAGGAGACCTCAGGAAAAGGGAAGAAACATGTGTTAACAAATCAGAAGGAGACTGAAAGCCTTAGCTCCCTCTTTGGGCTTAATTCAATATTTGTATTTAGCACTTATAAATATGTCAGCAGGTAAGTAAATTAACTGCTTTTGTTCTGTTTGAACTTTTAGATTCTTAGCTATCAGAACACCATCTCCTTGAAGTTAAAAAACAAACACTGCGACTAGTTTCTACTCCTTGGAAGAATTTAATTCATCCTTTAATATAAATAAGGCACCATGAAACACCAAGATCCCCACTGCTTTCTGATTCAGAAGACCCCAATTTCCCCACTGAGTTGTCCTCTCCAAGTAAACAAGAGGCCAGAAGATAATTTTTCAGCTCACTTTCTCCTGGAAGCAAAGAGGAAGCGGATGAAGACATAGGCTTGGTCTTGGCTTCTAGACGCTGGCTCTTGGCTGTGGGGCCTTCTCCAAGCACAACTTGCCTCATTGGAAAGTTGAAGATGAATGGGATGAGGAGGATGGGAAGGCACAGGTGATAATAAATAAGGAAATTCACCCCACTTCTGGAAGTGGTCCTGACAGAATGGGGGGCTTGGGGCTTCAGTGGGAGACCATGTGGGCAGGCTCATTCTCTGGAGCTCAGTCTGACTCCAGCTCACATGCAAGGCTTCCTACAGGCTTCCATGCCAGCAGAGCCCAGCCTCCCGCTGTGAGTTAGCGCTGTCAGGCAGACTGTCCGTTTTCTAGAACACTCCGAGGCAGGCGAGAGCACCTCTGGAGTAGGATCCTTCTTCAGGCCCCGGTGAGCCTGACACCCCCTGTAAGTGAGCATGGCGTCTAGGAGGCATGGCCAGCTTGAACTCTGGCAGGAGAACCTAGTGCTGGTGCAGGTGCCCTCATTCTTGCTTCCTCCTTGGCCCTCACAAGGGTTACTGAGGTAACACCAAGAGAGGAACTCCCCATGGGCCAGTGATGCCACCAGTGGAGGGAGGGGCTTCCCAACCCCGCTGACCCAGGCTGGAGACGAGGCCAAGGCCCGCGGGCTGGGCCCCGAGGGCTGCCCTATGTGTTCCCAGTCAGCTGGCCCTCTTTTTCAGCTCTATGGGTCCTGGTCATCTATGTGGCTGGCAAGGTTCATCCAGAAAGGGGGGTTCTGTGTGGTGAGGGAGCCCCACTGGAGTGAACAGCTAGGGGCCTACAGATGGAGCCGGGTTTCCACAGTGGCTCTTGTTTCCAGGCATGTCCTGCTCTAGGATTAGGATCCTGAGGAAAACTCTGGGCTGCGGCTTCTCTCACCGCTCAGCTCTGCACTTTGTCTGATCCGGGCATCAGAGGCCAGACTGTGAGCTATATAACTCAGCACCCTGGGTACCAGGCTCTGTCCTTTGCCCCAGTCACCCTGTGTCTCTCAGCTTCTGCCTTTAGCACCTGCACCACCACTGGGTTCTCCTGAATTAGAGACATGAAAACATCCATTTGGGTATGATTCTTTTTACATCCCAGGTCAGCCTTTACTTGAATATCATAGAGGATCTACAGGAATGCAGACGGATCCATGTTAAGACCACACACCCTGATTTCCAATAACGCTTGGCCCTAGGCATCTGCAACCAAAGCACTAATAGGGACACATGTGGGGATTTCCAGCCTTCATTCATAGTCCACACAATAGGGGTCCCACTGTGGTTACTATTTTTTATACTATTTGTAGATAGTCTCTAATTCAGTGTCCAGAGTGTTCTGTCACCATCCTGGCCATTCGTGGGGATCCAAAGCAAGCTGTAAGGATTGGTCTCCAAACCCAGACAAAGCCTCACCAGCAGACTCCCATGGCATGAAAGTAATCCAGCTTCTAGCTTGGAATTCTGTTTCCCCTGCACCATAGGGCCTGGCTTCTCTGGGAGCCGAGGCTCCCAGCAAAGCCTGCCATTCTCCCAGGACAGGGCCTGCTGATGCCCCCGAGGTGTGGACGTGGGTCCTGGATCCTGGATGTGCTATTAGACAGCAGCTTTTTGGGGCACGCTGGCATGGTCTGAGGGGATATGTAGGGAATACTCGCTAATGAGTGCTGGTGCATTCTTGAGCAGCTCATAGAACGAGTCCACCATCTTGCAGTAGAGACTTCGCTGCAGGACGAATGGCCGGAAGAGGTTGAGAGGCTGTGCCCTGCGAATGGCCTCGGGCAGTCCCACGGTGTCGGGCACCTTTCGGTTGCCAATAAAGAAGTGATGGAGCTTCTTCTCGAGCAGGCTCTTCTCCAGGAAGCAGAGCAGCTCATGCAGACGCACATCCAGCTGCCCAGCCTTCCAGTCAGTGGCCTGCCGGGAGAGCAGGAGGTGCAACAGGGCTATTTTCACGTGGTAGCTGCCAAGTCTGCTGGGGCCGGTCAGGCGGCTCTGCTTGGAGAGCAGAAAGGAGGTGATCTGCAAGCAGGTGAGGTGGCAGGGACCTTCAGGCAGCCTCTTTGACATCATCCTAAGGAAGTGTCGCTCGTAGACAGCAAAGGACAAGAGCCAGTCAATGCTGGATGCTGGGGTCCCCCCAGAGGACTCCCTGGGAAGGTGGGAGACAAAGTACAGGTCCGAGTCATCACAGTGGATCACAGGAATCATGTTGAAGGGCATGAACTTGCCTGAGCGGAACCTGATCTTGAGGGACCCTGGGGTGTCCAGCTGGTTAAAGGCCAGGTCGAACTCGTATTTGCGGGCAATGCGGTGCCAGGCTCTGGTGAGGGCTGTCTGGAACCACTTCATGACCTGCACCGAGTCTAGATATGGGGAATCTCGGGCACACAGTGGGTCTTCTGCCTCACAGCCAAGCTGCACCAAGTTGTTTTTGCCGTGGAGGAGACACAGCATGTCCTCCCCAAGTTTGGTCTTGCCACAGATGCAGCCCAGCATATCCTCAGCCCAGACCACCTTAATCTGGCCATAACCCTGGCGATCCAAGGGCACGGAGTGGTTGGAGCACCAGAGCCCTGGATAGAAGTAGTAGGGCTCTGGGGGTGTGAAGGGCACAAAGAGTTTGCACAGCAGCAGCCTGTCCACCTGCCAGTTCTCATACATGCTGTCCACGCCAATGAAATCCTCCACCTCCATGTCTGTGTCCCGGTTGCAGAGGCTTCTCAGAGCTTCCAGCAAGTCATCCACGAAGCCTTCCACAAACTCGCGGGTACGAGTCGCATCGGCTGTGGCTCCCCGTATGCAACGCTCACGAAAGTGGTCGAGCATGGCCTTGTTGGGAGGGTGAGGCCCCGGAGGGGTGCACCCTTCAGGCCAGGCAGCTCATTCTTGGTGCCGCCCAGGCACCGGGTGAGGGCCCGTCCTGGTGGTCCTGCCGCCACAACTCGATCACCAGGAAGAGGATCATGCAGAGGGTGCTCCACAGGTCCCAGGTGATGCGGTTCTCATTCTGCTGCCGGCCCTCCTCCGCCACCTGCTCCAGGGCCTCCTTCTCGGCCGCCAGCCGTGCCACCTCCTCCTCCAGGCGTAGCTGCTCCAGCTGCAGCTCCTCCTGGTACGCCTGCATCTTGCGGATGATCTCCTCCTCATTCTCGGGCACGGTGGTGTTCTCCCGAGGGAACAGCAGAGGGTGGTTGACGATGGCTGTCACCACCACCAGACACACCCGGAAGAGCTCCAGTGCCATGCTGGGGCTTTCCTAGGGGGAGAGAGAGAGACAGACAGTCACACCAAGCTCCCAACAATGCCAAGTCTTCCCTAGACCTGCACACCGACCTCCACCTCCCCGAGCAGGTGAGTGTCTTAGAGCTCTGCTCCCACCGAACCCACTATCTCTTCTCCTGCTTAAGTCTAGTCCTGGGAACAAGAGCCCGAAGTTCTGTGCCACCGATCCTGGCTGAACAGCCACTGTGGTGGATCTCTGTTCTGTATGCCCAGACATTCCTCTTTCTGGTAGCAGTACCCCATTTTGCCTGGGAATCAGCCTTTTTCTACTCCCAGTCCTTATGGCTTGGGTGGGGATAACCTTGCCCCACCTCCAGGGACGAACATATGACTGTGGTCTAGGGTTTCCAAGGGAACAGGGAACAGCTGGTGGTGGCTCTGTAGCTGCCTCAAAGTAGGGGTCTGCCTGAGAAAGATGCCTACGTAGAGGAAAGCAGACTCCCAACCCCTGGATCCAGCTATGTCTGAAGCCATCACCTCTCAACTCTTTAGTCATACAAATCAGTAAATTCTCCTTTTTGTTTAAGTCAGTTTGAGTTATTTTTCCGTCATTTGAAACCAAAAACAGTCCTGAATAAGCCATTCCCTTCTTCTCCTAGTGAATGCCTTGTGGTGAACACATTTTCCTCAAGGTCTAGTGGAGAAGAACAGGAGGGCTGGATTCCAAAGTCAGCCCAGTCATTGACTAGCTGTGTGACCTTGGGCATATTAACTCACCTCTCTGAGACCGTTTCCTTACTGCAGCAGAGGAAAGCCACAGTACCCACAGGGTCACCACACTAATGGATGGATATCCACACAAACTGCATAGACAGCACACTGAACGGGGGACAGCATGTATTCAATGAATAACAACTTTGTGGAAGCAGTTTTGTGAACTGATCTTCCCCCACTGTAAACCTGTCCTTCTGATCTGGAAGTCTGTATCCCAAATTCAGACACTGACCTCCTGGGTCTTCATCCAGGACAATTTTGGAGACAACCAGGGTGACCAAGTCATTGGTTTCCCTCTCATGTGTCATCTGAACTTTAAATCTGATTTAATTGTGGAAGGAGACACTCCATTCCTCCAGGATAAAAGGATTTTTAGGTCTCAGGTGACTTCTGGGGAAGGGCTAACCCCTTATAATCCTTGCTGTTCAGACTGCACACCTGCAATGTCTCCTGGGAATTTGCTGGAAATGCAGAATCTCAGCCCCACTCCAGGCCTACTGAACCAGAATCTGCATTTTAATATCATCTTTAATACATTAAAGTCTCAGAGGCACCATCCTGTAGTATAAGCCTGACATTACACCCTCTCCTCTCCCTGGCAGGTACTGTGGGAAACAACAATTGGCTTTTTCCACACTTGTTCTGTCCTGTCTGGGACCGCAGCTAAGAGAGCAAATGGCCACATGAGACCCTGGCTGGACAATAAAGTACACGGGAGAGTTCCTCCCACTGCCCCACTGACGCATGCCAACACATGCTGTTAGGAGCTACTGTGTTTTTACCGAGCCCCATTCCCTGACCTTGAATTTGCACCCTAATAACCACCTGTTCTGATTTTTACCCTCATGGCACCAAGGAGCAGGTATTTGCCACCAGGTAGGGACCTCTGTAGATTCTACCCGGCAACGCCAGGATGCAGACGACCTGAGTGCCACACTTGGATCGAGCCTACTGCCGAGAAGCGGGTCCACACTGTACACAGCTGCATGCGTCAGGAGGAGCCAAGAGGGCTGGGTGGGAGGGAGGTCCAGCAACAGCAGAATTCAGAAATATCCAGGCCTCAGAGGTGAACTCTGAGGCACTTTTGTGCTTCCACTTGAGGAGGAAACGGAGGACAGGAGAAAGTGGAGGAAGCCAGACTGGAAAGGGAGGGGGTGAGGAAAACGTGCAGGGGGCAGCCATCCAGCTTTTCTTCCCTGAGACAAGGAGCAGCTTGCTAGATAATTGCAGAAACAGGTCAGCCCTGGCTTCTACATTAGTGAAACATCAATGGAAAGTTTTGCCAGGGTGGTCCGCGGCAAACCGCCAAGGCCGGCTCATCAGCGTGGACCAGAACGTTAAGACACAGGTGTGGCACACTCATTCTAGAATACCAGTCAGCAGCCAGTCTGGAGATAACTTGTGGATTTTGAGACCTTTTGGAGCCCCCATGCCAAATGCAGCCACCTTCAGGCACAGCAGGTCCTGACAAGTCACATAATAGCTCTTGGGAACTCCCAGCCAGGAGGTCAGTTGCCATGTTAATTCCAGGTAGGATGACACCAACTGGGGTCAGTTGCCATTGCCAATCCCTATGCCTGGGGAGTCCCTCATCTCTCTGACAGCCTCCCTAGGGCCACCTGTGCTGGTGGATGAAGGGCTGTAAAGGCCTCCTTGTACTGGGGCAGGCAAGGCTCAGGACTTCAGACTCCAAACCAAATGCAGCAATCGACTGTGTGTGCAAGGGGCTAAGAGGACTCTGGAGGGGAGAGAAACTGGGTTGGAACCTAGCACGTGTACCTATGAGATATGTGACCTTGGAGAAACCACTCCACTACCCAGCACCTCAGTCTTTTCATCTGTAAAATGGGAATAAAACACCTGCTGTGGTAAAGCTTGAATGACGTAATGCATATAAAGTCGTTAGCACAATGCTTGCCCCTTGGGTATACTTTCTCATAAAAGGATAGCTGTCATGGGATGGGAATATGCAGATGAAGTTGCCTTCAGGGGTTGGTGACCGCCACACAGATAGCCCTATGAAGTACTCTGGAAAGATGCAGGAAGCTCCAGAAACACTGATAATAGTAGGGTTACAGACAAGACAATGGGGGCCTGAGGGAAACGAGGCCACATAGTGCAAGAGGCCTAGGCTGTGGGTGAGTCACTTAGCTTCCCTAGGGCTCCAGCGCTTTACCTGTGAGAGGGAGCTAACAGCAGGCCCTCCTTCACAGGGAGGCTGGCTTAGGGAGTAACCCCTGTCAGGTGCTGAGCTCAGAGCGCAGCCCCAGCAGGCACCCTACAAAACCAGCTCACTCACCAGAGCCTTATTCAGTGAATGTCACTGAGAGTTGTCTAACAGCAGCACACTTCTGTTTATCAAGCCTTCACGAGGATGTGCTGGGTATGTGACCCTGTAACCTCAGCAGTGGGTGTTATCCCAGTTTCACAGATGCTCAAAAGACTAAGTAATTTTCCAGTCACACAACCAGAAAAGGCACAGCTGGGCTGAGAGTCATTCTGTTGTGTCTGCTTCCACCTGCCAAGCCCAGGTTCTTTCCACTGTGCTGGTGCTGCAGGGCCCAGAGATGAGTGCAGCTGATTCTCAGGAGGAAAAACACCATAGCCCCTGTGGGGAGGCAACAGGCCATGAAAATGCAGAGGAAGAGTTTCTTTTCTGTTCTTTGGGGACCCCTCATCTATAGACCGTCCCTGTGCCCACCTGATGGGGAGATCTGGGTGTGCAAGCCCTTGGTTCTATGTCTACCTCCTTCCAGACAGAATTCCCACCGCAAACCGGGAGCACTGTGAGCCTGTGTCCAGCCTCACAAAGTGTTCATCAACCCGCCTTCAGCTCTATCATCCACCTGCCCCCACCCAGGGCTGGCTCGGTGGCCTCCGCAGCAGGGGCACCCAGGACCCATTTCTCAGCAGCCCTGTAGGCCCCCTGGGACAGCAGTTCTCAAATGTTGTCCCCAACTCAACAGTACCAGCATCTTGGGAACTTGCTAGACATGCAAATTTTCACATGCAATCTCAGACCTGATCATCAGAAACTCCAGGACTGCGGCCCAACACCTGTGTGTTTAATGAGCCCACCAGGTGGTTCTAATGCACACTGAAGTCTGCGACCCACCCCTGCCCAAGCCAGGCAGGCTTCCAGGGAGGAGGAGGTGGGTTTCCCACAGTGTCGCTGCAGCCCAGATTCTGAAGCTTGCTGAAGGTTTGTCCCACACCCAGCCTGTCGGATGCCATTAGCTCTGCTCATTACAACAGCAAAAAGCAGCCCGGGCCCTGGCGTCATCTTCAGAATTAAAAGGAGCAGCTGATGTGTTTCCTTATGAAATGGAAAAAAGGAGGTGGGTCGGTGGCACTTGTAGTTCTGTCCCCATGGGGTTGCTGTGTCCCTTTCCCACTGCTTAGGTTCTGGGCCCTCTGAGAAAGAAGAGGCCAAGGGAGACCAAACTGTTGATAAGTTTCGGCTGAAGCCCGACTGTGCACCTGGCCTTGAGCTGGGGTTTCACAGTCCCAGCTAACACGGTATAGTTGTTTGGGGAAATAAAACCAGAAATTTAAAAAAGTCGGAGTTTAGAGCTGTACTAATCTAAGCCCCGTTTTTTACAGATGAGGAAGCAGACCTAAAGAGAAGACACGCTTGACTGGGAGAGTGGGTGGAAGCGATCCTGGAGGGCTGGACATGACCTGTGGACCCCCTCAGGGACTCCCACCCAGACGGAAGAGGAGTAGGGAAAGGTAAGCCATTTTCATTAGTAGTGGCGTTTACATTTACGAAGATAAGTTCTCTGTGTGTGTTTTGCCATTTAATTTTCAGAACATCAGTTCGGTATTTGCAATATCCCTCCCTGCTTTGTAAGGAGACTGATAAGGAAGTCCACTGGGTGGCTTCTCAAACTCCCTGTCTGCAGTGAGTGGGTTCTCCTCCCTCAGCTCTGCCAGGGGATGAGTGAGCCCTGCCAACTCTTCCTGCCTGGTCGCACCTCCCAGGCACCACTGCCCGGAGTGTCCACCAAAACCATTCAGGTCTGCTGTCCTCCAAGCTTTCTAGCCTTGGAGAAGCAGGACTATAAGAACGCAGAGTACGTGTCTGACCCTGAATCTTGGTGTTGGAGTTTGGGCCCCATGAACAGTCTGTCTGAAGCCCCGGTGCGGCCCTTCTCCCATGGTCTTGCCTATCTTGCCTAATCCCCGATTACACGCTTCTCGGTAGTGGAGACCGCAGCCTACCCTGGAGTCGGACCAGCTTTCCCGCCCATCGTCATTCAGGTCCGGCTCCAAGGCCCCTCCTCTGTGGAGCCCGCCCCTTGTCTGCACTCCTGCAGGCCAGGCCACCTTCCTACTCTTTACTGTGTCAGGTCACCCACCAGTCCCTGCCTTCGCAGTCCCGGTTCCAGGGAGCTACAGAGGCTGAACATCTTCCTGCCTCCTCCAGGGCACCAGACTTGGGGCTGGCATGCTGCAGGAGCCCATAAGTCAGCAGGAGTTGACTTAGCACCCACTTGGGAGGAGATGGCCAGCTGTGGGAGTGATGTCTCCAGAAACGCCTTCCTCTTCACCTAACTCAGGGCCAGGGACAGGCGGACTCAGCTCAGATGGTTCAGTAAGGGCAGCTCTGAACACATTACCACTCGACATGATTGGCTCCCGCCCTTCTGGGATGGAGAAGGGCCCTGCAGAGCCGGCCCACGCCCCAGCCAGGGCAAGGCCGTAGTGCTACCACTGGGCGTCTCTGGCTGAGGTCTCCTTATCTGCACCCCAAACAGGGACAGGGAGGGGTCAGGGGGACTATGGCAGGCCTCAGGTCTGGGTAGGAGAGGGAGGGGCAGGCAAAAAAGGAAGAGAGGAAAGAGGAAGGAAGAGGAACAACAACAAATTGAGGAAGTGGGTAGGAGGTGTGGTTCCGGGCCCCCAGCCCCTCCTCCTTTAGCATCTCTGCAGCCGCCCCTCCCCCTGCCCAGTCACCTTCCAAACCACACCCACTGGGAAGAACCTGTACTGGGCTCCGTCCCATACCTTCTTTCAAGTCACGTCTCCTGGGGGCAGGGGTTGTAACGCCAAATGCCAGGGAGGGGAGCACCCCTGCAGAAAACGGGCAAGGCTGCAGGTGCTGGAGGTCCAAATGGTAGGGATGGGGTCAGCTGCGTCACACATGCTTTATCAAAGGGGCAGAGCCACCACATCACATGTTCTGTGCACCAAGAATAGCATCATCTTTTTTTCTATGAGAAGCCAGAAATCTAGATTATCAAAATCCCCCAATTTTACAATGTCACTGCTATTGTAAAAATTCTTTACAAATCATGTGAGCCAAAATAAAATATGTCAGTGTGCCACGTACAGCCTGCAGACCTGGTCTACGGCGCCCTCCCCATGTCTGCTCTCCAGTCCCTGCGGCTCCCCACCCCTCCAAGCATTCCTCAAGGCTGCCCTTGACCCTGGACCCTCCTCACTTGTCCCCCTTAGTGATACCGCTACTTGCTATTCCCGTTGCATCCACCTCTGAAACACCCCCACTCTGGCCTGACCCTTCTCCCCAGACCCAGTCCTGACTGCTCCAGTGTCTCCCAGTTGGTCCCAGTAGCCGCCCTCAGAATGATCATTGCCAGTATTATGAGGCCTGTGTGCCAGGCCTGTGCTAGGGGCTACATGAAAGCCCTCCCTGTGGCCTCTCTGCGGACTAAGAGACCTTGTAGTCTAATGGGTATTACAGCACCAGGGAGTACTCGGTATTACCGTCTAAGGTCCCAGGAATTGGGGAACCAGACCCCACTGCCCCTCCCTAACCCTGGGGAGACCCCAGACTGACAGAGTAGAGACCTGGGCTCAGCAGACCCAGGGTGGGAGGAAGGCAGAGAGAGAGCGTGCAGAGAGGAGACCCCTGCCCCATGCCCGGCTGAGGTGGAGCCTGTGGGAAAGTGCACACTGTGAGAGGAGTGGCCTCCACACTAAGGTGAGGTCCTGCAGCTCTGCTGTCACATGGCCACACCTGCCAGATTCACAGAGCACATCCGGTCACACCCCTGAATGCATTAAATTTCCCCAGGCTCACTCTTGGAAGACGGAGTTTCCAAAATGTCACCAGAATGCCAACCCTGTCCTCTGGAGTGGGGTCATGCAGCTGGTCAGCCCAGATGCAGGAAGGACAGAGGCCAGGACTCTACCAGCAGGGGTGGGAGAGCCTACATCCTTCCTTTCCCAGCTCCTCCATCAGCAGCTCACGCATGTCCCTTGACAAGCAAGGGATGGAGAAGGCAGGGAAGCCATCAGTATCCCAGGAGGGACACAGCGTCCTTTTGTCCATGGTGCCTGACTTCCCCACTGCAGAGGCCCTGAGCTGCAGGGCCTAGAGGGAAATCAGTGTCTTGGGACAGAGAGACAGACATACTGAGGCCTGGTGTTGCAGAGGCTAAGGGACGACAAGAAGGCCTGAGCTCACAGAGACAAGGAAGGGCTCCCCTGAAAGCCCTGAGTCCTGGCCTACATCCCCTTTTCTCTTATTATTCTCCCTGGGCACCTCAAATCCAACCATCACTGCACGGTAAGTCCATGTGCTAATACCCAGGCCCTGTGAATGTGACCTTCTTTGGAAGGAAGCATCTTTACAGATGTAATTAAATTGAGGTCCTTGAGATGAGCTCAGCTGGCATTACCCAGTGGGCCCTTAATCCAGGTAAGTAACCTTATAGAGAGTCAGAAAAGGAAAAAATGGCAAAGAGGAGAAGGTGAGAGAAGCCGCAAGCAGAGGCTGGAGCGATACTACCACAGCCCGGGGATGGCTGGAGTCCTGGGAAGCTGGACAAGGAAAAGAAGTATTCTCCCGTAGAGCCTTAGGAGCGAGTATGGCCCTGTGGGTACGTTGAATTCAGGCTTCTGACCTCCAGAACTTTGCGGGGAGACATTTCCGTTGTGTTCTGGCAGCCCTGGCACACTAATGCAGTCTGAGAGTGAGATGCAACCTCCTGTCCTCACCCAGCTTCCCCACTGACTGTCCCATTTCTGCCTGGCATTGGCAGTCTCTGCAGCCTGGGGGTTCCATACTGACTGGGCTCCCCATCCTACTGGCAGTGGTATGGGCCTTTGGAATCAGCTCCTCTGAGCACTCATAATTCCTGGCCACCGCAGGTAGCGTCCTCGGCCCTGGAGGTCTCCCTTCTGCATTTTAGTGGGTTTCTGTTCCCAAGGGACATAGGTCAGAGCCTTAAGCCTGATGTTCAAGGCCTGGCCCCAGCAAGCCACAGGGGACTCCTCAGTTCCCTTCCCACCTGCCTGGCCACTTCAGATTATCGAGCGTTCCCTGAACCCCTCATATACTCCCCCGCCATGTCACACCTCACATCTCTGAAGCCAACACCCTACACCCAGGGGTCCTCACAGGGAGCACAAGAGCCTTCCCGACCCTTCCCCAACCCCCAACTCCTGAGACAAATGCTTCTTTCTTGAAAGGGACAGAAGAACAAAGGGAGGGAGATGGCATGTTTACTAAGCCCCTCTGAGCGCAGCATCTGGGGCCTTGTGCAGATGTGTGTCCAGACACAGCAGGCACCCTACAAAGGCTTACCCACCTCCCCATCCTTAGCTGCCGCACATGCGCAGCAGCCCAAGGCATTGAGGCCGAGCAGAAGCTCGAGGTCCCACCAGTAGGCAGAGAGCCGAGGAGCCACACGCACTTCTCGAAGCCCTTCCAGACCCACCAGTCCCCGGGCACCCGTGCTGCCCCTTCATCATAGTAGGCTGCCTGGGTCTGCTCTCACCCCACTGCCTTCCTGGGCGGTGAGCTCCTCCAGGGCCAGGGCGGGCTTGTCTGTCAGGACATCCCCAAAGCGTCTGATGGAGACCAAAAGCAGGGCTGCCCAGTCATTGCAGTGAGGCCCCACGAACGATGTGTTTCCTGCAGCGAGTATGCACCAGGGGGCCTCTCGTGACCCTGAGAGATTCCCACCTTGGGTTTCTAGACATGAAATCATGGGAGCATGTTAACTATACAAATGCAGCCTAACCATTTCCCACAGCGAAGCAGCCCTCACATGCAGTCTGATGTTGGCTTGGCTTGAGCTAGTATTTCTCCTAATTTCCAGCATCCCCAAGCTCCATGTCACCCTCAGAGCACTGGCAAGGAGGGAACATTAACATCCATCTCAGTTCAGGGGTACCAGGACTCCCCAAACCTGTCCCCATTCTTGCCCCACCACTGTGTTCTCTGACCCCTGCCTCTACACAGAGTAGCGAATACCAAGAACAGCCACACTTTCACTGTGGGGAGGGGAGGGCGGGAGGAAAGCAGGCTCCAGACAACAGCAAAAAGGGGCTTCATGGGGAGAGACTGGAGGGGGTGGAGTAGGAACCAGGGAGTAAATACAAAGGGAAACAAAGTGGAGACAAAGCGCTCCCTTGGCCACCCGCTTCCCCTCTCACAGATGAGCAGGGGATGGAAGGAATTAAACAGACTGCTGGCACCACCTTCCTTGTGACCCTTAGATGGGAACAAGAGACCAGGTCAGAAAGTCAACCTGGCCTCTCAGGCACAGGGAGGACGGCCCCCAGCGCTTTTCCACAGCCACAGCAAAAGGCCAGTTTCCCCACCGGCCCTCCAAACCCCACTGCCCACCCCCTACGTCTTACTCACGTCCTGGCTTAGAGGGTTGCTAGTCCCCAAACAGTGCAATCCTAGGCTCTCTCCCACTGTGGTCCCCTGAGGCTTGGGCAGTACCTGACACAAAGCCTGGGCCACAGCTGGGCTGGGGAGAGGGGGAGAGGGGTGGGGAGGAAGGGAAGCCCTCTGGGCCTCACACACACACACTCACTCACATACTCATGTTCTATGCCTGCAAATATCTAAAAACCCTTTCATCTTAATAAAGGCGGACAGCAAGAGACACAAAGGCAAGAGGGAGGCCAACCCAGCTGTAAAAAACGTCAGGGTTTGTGGCTGGCTTCTCTGCTTGTGTTCTGGGCTGCTTGGGCCACACAACAGAGCCAGGCGTCAGCCTGCACTCCCACACTGGGGTCCCATTGGTCAGAGCAAACCAGTTCTCTTTCTCCTTGGAAAGCAGAGCACCTAGACACAAGGCCAGGAACAGTCAGCAAAATTACCCCCAGGATCATCCATGAATGCAGTCACACTTCCTGTGGCTGCACAAAATAACAACCTACAATCACAAGGTTTTCCAGCCACGGGGGTGGAGTGATTCCTGTGCTCTGCCGAGGCTGCACCCGGCACACAGGAGGTGTCCCTAAACTACAGGTACACATGAGTAAGGCTGTGCAGCAAGCAACCCTGCCTGCCACCAAGTTCCAAGTTGCAGGATATAAGTCCTGTTCCAAAACCACCCAGAAGGAAACAGCCCAAAGGTCTTCCACTCAGAAGAGCTTAACGCTTTGCAGAGGCTTAGCATACAGCAGGGAAGGAATGGGCCAAACTCTGCAATCAGAAGGCCTGAGTCTGAATCCTGATTGTCCCACTTGTGACAACAGTACCTACTTGATGGCATGGTAGTTGCATGGCCGTGCTCTGCACAGGATGTGACCGGCATTGGTATTAGTGACAAGGGCAGGTCTCTTTGATTTGTTAAATCCTGTTTGGGAGCATCACAGGGACTCCTCTGGGAAGAAGAGGTGACCAACATCCCTGCCCAGGTCCAGAAGCCCAGGGCTATTGCTAAATTGCCTCCTCCACCTGCCCATTTCCTCCTAAAGGCTCCAGGGGCTGCCACAGAGGGAAGCAGGAAACATGGCACCTGGGACGCTCACAGCTCCCTCCCTCCCATCTGGCCGCATCCACACTGACACCTGCACAATTTCTGAGCACCTAGAAGGAGGAACCAGTGTTCATCTCTGATGCCTGGCATTAAAGATGCAGGCGCTCCAAGAATACTTGCTGAATGAATGAATGAATGGAGTCAGGACTGGGAAAAGAACCTCCCCTCATTGCTTTTACTCCCAGAAGCAGGAATTTGAAATGGAAATGGAATGGAATTCTTAGATTATGTAACTTCTAAGCATTTTTTTTTTTTTTTCCTGGGAGGCATGTGGAAGTCAGACAAAGTGCTTACAGTGGCTGAGTTCCTTGGGAAATGTGAGCAAAAAGTCCTCCCAGACACAGCCCTTAGCCACTTTCGGTCTGGAGGGCCTTCATCTATCTGCAGACTGACTTACTAGCAATGTTACCAACTAAATGACCTGGGAATGATCCCTGACAGAAGTTTAACTCACCAACCCCACCCCTCCACCACCGCCTCTCCTCTTGACACCTACCTTCTTGCTTGGGAGTCTTACACAATCTGAAGATAAATGGAGGATTACAGGGCAAACTAAGAGAAGCAGCAGAGAAGCAGTTGGTAGAGTGATGAGCAATTCTCTCTTTCTGGAGAAAACCAGACAAGTCGCATGGCCCCAGCACCCCATGGGAGGGTTTAGTAAATAGCAAACAATGCACCTCATTTATTGAGATTTAAGCATTGTGCAAAATGCTTTACATGTATCATCCTCAAAGTAAACCTCTGAAAGAGGCACTGTCCTCATTTTACACATAAGGAAACTGCGTCACAGAGGAGTTGAGGCCACTTACTCAACATCACAGAGCTAGGATTTGAACCCGGGACTGTCCAACTTTCAAGCCTTTGGTCTTGCCATAATGCTGCGCTCAGTGACCTGGTATCTGTGAAACATCAGACGTGTGTCTATGGACTTCCCCTGGTATTGCTTAGGGAAAGGCAGGTGACAATTTAGGAGAAATATGGGCATGAAGCAGGGAAATGAGGTTTGAACTTGAGGCTCCTTCTGCCCAGAGGTTCTGGGAGTATGACCAGGGATATCTGAGATGGCTTTTTTGCTGACAGGACGGGGCAGCCTTCTCTGCAGTGGATTAGAGAAAGGGAGTGAGGGGTCTTCTGATACTGGCTGGTGCATTTTGGGGTGAGGCATCAGGGAGGATATAGTATGGATGCCCTGGGAGCATTTTGGGGTGGCACATAGTGGTGGGGCCAAGGCATCCCCACTCTCTCCCTTTCCAGCACACACATGCAGTCCTGTCTCCTCAGTGACCCTGGAACAAATCTCAGCAAAGGACCTTTTCATGAACTTCAGGCAGGTCCCCTAACTGCTAGTAAGAAGCCTACTGAAGCAGGTTCCCAGGAGAACAGTTTGTTAGGAGCATGTGGTTTTGCACCAACAAGCAGGGCCAAAATGATGACACCTTCCCTTTTGTTTGAGGCAGGCTGGTAGGAGACTGTCTTATGTCTGGTGCAGGGAAATGACCTGGAAGAAAGCAGGAGCATCCCAGGAGAGCTTCAAAGCTGAGCCCTCCTCCCACTCTGTTACTGATCGGGAAGTGAGACATTTGAGAATTATGGGCTTTGTGTTTTTTCTAGAGACTTCCACCTGAGGGTCTCAAAGTAGTCTGAATATTATCAGATACTGGCTGTTACTAAACCCAGTAAACAGAAGGGAATCTGAGCTCCAACTCCTGATATCACAGACTGACTCCAGCAGGAGGGCACCTGGCGGGAGTGACGGCTGATCGTTGTCCGCTCACGTCTGACACTCAGACTGGGGGATTCTTGTCTTTGATAGGACACAGTTGACACCCTTGGTTGTCCCCTCTACCACCACTCCCCAGATCTCGAGTATATCTCAAACACCTCCGAATTACTGCATGAACTACCTGGGAGGAAGGGATCCTGCAGGTTTAATTTAACCCACCTAGATGTCTAGGAGCCTGCTAGAGCTGGTGTGAGACCGTGCTTCCATTTCCAGTTGGTGCCTACTCTTGGGGCAGTGGATTCCGGGCATTCCTTCTCTTGGTGTGCATTCAAAACTCCACGAGGCCACCAGATTGCTAGCACAGCACCTTGCACATCATAGGTGCACAATAAATACTTGCTTCATTACAGAATGAAGGCTCTCTTTGACCCCCTGAACCTCTCCACCCATCCAGTAAGGACATGAGTATCCTTTTCTCACTTTCCTTCGAGGGTGAGGTTGAAAAAGGGAAAGCCCCTTTTCTGATCTCCCCATCACGGCTCCAGACTGCTCTTCGCCTACTCCCGTCACAGTCAGGCTGTAGAAAGGAGGCTCAGAGCCATGGAAGCTGCCAGAGGCCCTGGAAGAAGCTGTGCTTTGTTCCAGGTCACAGCTCAGAGAACTAAACAAGACTGCAGCTGTCTGCGCTGCACTGTACTGTATTCCCTGCGGCCGACCCCAAGGCCTGAAGACCCTCCATCTGCCCTCTTTCCCTTGCCACTCTCTGCCAGACACACCTGTGGTACTCCTCCTGTGCACCTTCCCTTCAATAGGCGTCTTACAGTTGGGGTGCTTCTTGTTCCTCCCTGTCTACCTTCAGGTGAAGGATTCTTCTGGTTCCTCCCTGTCTACCTTGAGGTGAAGGGTGGTTCTGGTTCCTCCCTGTCTACCTTGAGGTGAAGGGGTTGCCTTGGCAACAGTGATGTCCCTTGTGAGGTGCTTGCATTCCACTGATGTCACAGAGTAGGCCTCACAGATGGAGGGGCGATGCACATTCTACAGGAAATATTCACAGACCCCGAAACTGCTCATGAGGTTCTTACAGACCTCTTGGGCGCTCCAAAATGACCCTCCTTCCTCTTCTAGAAAACCTTCCCTCCTCTCTGTCCCCTCTGGCTGCCTGTGCAGGACATGCATCAAACCTGACTTTCCCTTTCCAAGAGTTGGCCAAAAAGTCAAGACAAGCAGCTTTGTCCTCCACTCTGAACAAACCAAGCGCAAGAGAACCGATAACTCCTTCCTTCTCACCATCTGGGGCAGTCTGGGTCCCCAGTGCCTTGCCCTTTCTCCAAGCTTTAGAGGAGGGAGCAGTGGCACTGATGGGGACGTTGGGGGCCCAATTCAGTAGAGAATATAGATCCTTCATTGACCACTGTTGTCTTGAGACGCTACTGCTACCTGGATTATGGGTCTGTGCCGGGCACGGTGCTCAGCGCTACCTATGCATGTCCTACAAAGGGTTATTCCCATTTTACCAATGAGGAAACTGAGGCTTGGAATAGAACATTTGCCCAAATACAGAGAACATCCAACTACTGAGCAGGGAGTCAGGACGCAGCCCAAGTCTGCCGTACTTCAAAGCCCATGCGAGTGACACCTCCTTGGTTTGGCGCTCCTGGAGACTGGCTTACTAGAGATGACCCATGAGGGGAGCCCTTAAAGCCCAAAGAGGCCATTTGGGCTGGCCAGCTGGCCTGAGGCAGCCAAAGCAAGCATGACCTTAGGATGGCTTCACTGCATTCGCATGCTGGGGCTGCAGTAAGTGGTCAGCCCCGGCCCTTCCACTTTCCCAAGCCTTTGCTCAGATAGGGACCACGTTTCCTTGCTCTGTGCTTGGCTTCCTGCTGACCCATCTGGGCCACCTAACCGTCTTCTTGATTTTCATGAGCATTAACCCCTGTGGCCTGGCCCACCAATCCTGAAACTGTATAGGAGTTACTCAACTTAGGCAAATGCAAGTGTGTGTAACTGGGAGATAATGCTTATAAAACACTAAACAAAATTAGTAAATAAAATAAAAATCACAAAATTATGAAAGAGGAAAAGGAGGAATGCTACCAAGTAAACCCTGCCCCTGAGGCACTGGCCAAAGGGATATACAGGCTAGACTGACTGGATTACTGGTCTACCTTGCCAGTATCTGTCCACTGGTTAGAGGACCACAGAAATGAACAAAGACCCCGCTATTGGACCTCATTCCCTGACTCCTCCTGCCCTGCTCCTGTGCCGCCTTTGCCAAGCATAAGCTGCCTTCTCATCTTTGGTTCCCATGTGGCTTGCCCAGGACGCAGGGAACATATCTCTTCTAGTCTGCATGATGTTCTAAAAGTCTTCTTGCAAATTAATAAATTAGCTTTGTTTTATACACCCACTTGTGTGAACTTGTTGAGGTGACTCAGTATCCCAAGTCCAAACTATCCTGAGAATACTGGAGGTAAAGTTTCTCTGAGTGGGCATTTTAATGAAGATATTTAGATTCAGCTAACTTCTGTTGAGCAGCCATTATGTGTTATATATCTTTTTTGGGACTTATATCCTGTCCTCTCCAGATTGTTATCAGCTTTAGCAGTTTATTCGAGTCAGGCTGTAGACTTTTTTACGTTGTTTATCCCTAGTAGCTGGTCACTGGGCAAGTAATTTCATTTTTCTAAGGTTGCTTTCTATTTTATAAACTAGTAATCATACTAGTTGTCTAACTGAGTAGTTTGGGAATCAAATAAGGTAATCCATGGAAATCAGTCAGTGTGAGTGAGACATATACTTTTCTTTCCTTCTTTACCTGTCAAATCCTACAAAATCCATTTATTTACAAGCAGTTCCTCTTTCACCTCAATCCTGAAAAAGTTGAAATTACCTTTCCACCTGCTAAATTTTAGGACCTCAGCTGATCAGGGTCAGAGCAAAGGCCAGCTTTCTCCTTTATCTCAAGTACTTGGAAATGCTATCCAAGCGGATCCTGAATTGCTAGGCCGTTGGCAATGTGACCTTAGAAACTGAAAGGGTTTTCTCTGCAATTTATGCTGGGGGTTGGAGAGAGCTTACAAATTTGTCTTTGCATCTAAGTATCTTGTTTCATCACCAATTTTTCAGAGCCAGAACTAGGGTGAGGCAAGTGAGGCAGTCACTGTCAGGACAGGGCAAGAGGTCAACACGGACAAGTTTTTCTTAACTGCTGTATCATGTAGAAGTGTGGCCTTATTAAGAAAAGCGAAAACAAAACAAAACCTTTCTCATTTTACAGACATGTGGAAGTGTCGTAGAAATACAGGAGGGAGGGCTTAGAATGCGAAAGAACATATTAGCATTACCCTGGTCAATTCTCATTAAACCTCCTTGAGATATGTGCTGGACTTTAAGTGCCCATTCTTAACAGATTTTTTATGTGGAGGTGACCCCCCGCCCCCGAATGCTCTACTAAAGAAGGGGTTTTCTTGCCCACTCTTCCTACTCTTTAGGCTTTCGAATAATCTAGGGTGATGCCTCTCTTGGTTAAGGTACCCTAGCTCTCGGCTCAGATCACGTCCCCTCTGCCCCCCAGAGCTCAGTGGCTCAGTAATTGAATTTGGGGCAGGAGGGGCGCGCTGGAGCGCAGCTGTCTCTGGGCCCTGGCGCGGCGGCGTTGGGCGCTGGGCGCTGCGCAGAGCCCAGGAGGCGTGGCTGAGGAAGCGAGCAGGACCCTGGGGAAAGGTGAGGCCTGCGGACAGCGGCCTGCGGGTGGGGAGCACTGCCAGGCTGGGGGATGCTGGCTCTGGATGGGGTGGACCGGCCTCGGCTCCCTTACCATCACGGCGGGGAGGAACTTGATGGGTTCCTCCGCGCAAAAGCCACCTGCGAAACGAAAGTGATGTCTCTGGGCCTCGGGAAGCGAAGCGCGTGCAGCCGGCTTGGGATCACTGGAGGAGGGTGAGCCTATCCAGCCACCGGGCTACATCCCTCCCTCTCCCCTCCCCCGCAGGACGCATACCCCCAGGGCCGGTGCCAGAGGGCCTGATCCGCAGCTATGGCACGAGGTTCTGCTCCTAAGCGCTCAGGACGCGCCTTGTCCTCGGGGCCAAAGGCATCCGGTGAGAAGCAGGGGGCCAAGTGCCCCACAGGGGCAGTTCAACATTAGGGGCACCCTGCTCAGATTCCAGAGGGCTCTCTGTTGCTTTCTTCTGAGGCAAAGTCAATAAATGGTTAGCAAAGTGTTCTTTAGCGGCCTTCCTGAGATAGAGAGCTTTTTCTTAGAGTTGTGTCTGTGCCTTAAACTTTTAGGACAACTCAGCATAAACTGAATGATGGTGCTGGTGAGTGGGTTTGGGTTCCCCACCCCATCCCTCCCTTAACCTGGTGAAGGAAGGACATAGCTGAGACCCCGGCTTTCTCTGACTTCACCATAGTGGGTACCCCCGCCCACATCTCAGGCACCTTTAGATCAGCTGTTCTCTTCATTTCGCTTTCCAGCTCCAGCATTTTCTTATTTGTTGATGACTTTCCTCACACCCAGCCCCACCTCTACACTCACCCCCACCTCACCACCACCCCACCCCCAATGGTAAGGTTTTAAGGTTAAGGACTTTCATCTCCTTTGCTCTTGGTCTAGAAGAGGGCCTGGCACATAGTAAGTGCTTAAAAATATTTTTTTAATGAACAAATACTTCCAAACAATGAAATAAAAGGGACTGCTATTGTCAGGTAGCTGCGTCTGGGGAGGTCGTTCCCTGAGCACTAGGTGAAACCTCAACCCAGGTCCGGGAGAGGTCTTTTCTCTGACTAAGAAAGACTTCTCGAGCAGGCCAGAGGAGTGTCGGTAAGGAAGGAATTACTAAAGTGAGACTTAGCAGCAAATGACAGCAGCTGTGCTGGCAGCAGAGCACAAGGAAGAGCAGAGGGAGGGAAGGGAAGCTCATTGCATTCCTGCTCCTCATAGGGCAGATCCCTTGCCCACTCCTGAAGCCAGGGTCCCCTTGAATCTGCACAGCGTGGGAACTGAGCTCCTACCACCCCAGGATATGGGGGAGCCGCAGAGCACTGGATGGAGTGAGATTATCTTCTGAGAACTTCCCAAAGGCAAAGAAAGGAGATCTGGGGGCAGGCTGCTAAAGAGCGTGATTGTACAGCTGCAGTCCCATCCTGATCACCCAGGTGATGGGAACTTGCAAGCCCAATTCAGAGATCTCAGCAGCCCTTCTCTACTTGTCTGAAGTAGGACAGAGAGAGAAGACTAGTGCTTAAGTCTAGAAAATTGAATGAAGTAGTGATACAAGAAAGACATTTACCACTGGAAGACCACAGAAACAAAATGCAGCAAGTTGAGCAGCAAGAAGTCTTTATTTAGGGCAAAGTACACACTTGAAGAAAGGGGATTATGGCCAACCTCGGAGAGGAGGTGCGGCTAAGGCTTTGGATTCTGTCTTTTAAGGTTTTCAAAAATGGGGCAAAGGGCTGGAGCAGGGGTGTGGTTAGGCGTTACATGTTGCCTCATGATGTCTGTCTGGTCAGACATCCAGTCTGTCCTCTAGATATTCTGTCAGCTTAACTTAACACAAGGAATTTCTCGATCATGTTCTCCAAGATAGTGTTCCCCTCAAGCAGTGGGAAGATATCATTTAGGACTGCTTGCCCTGCCTTAAGATAGGGTAGGTTATTGGCAGATTACCAGAAAATATGTTAGGAATCTTACCTCCTACCTCCCTGGTTTTTAAAATGAAATGGAATCTTGGCCTTAAGATGGAGTCCCTGCTGTTCTTACTGTGCTACTTATATCTGAGCATTTTCATCATAGGCAGGAAAATTAATCATGATGCTTGTTCCATGTCTCTGCCCTACCTCACTATCAAGAGGTGCCTTGAAGGTTCTGACATAGAAATGGGTATATGTCCTTCCAGAAGGAATTTTGCAAGACCAGCTCCTGCAGGGAGTTCTGGATTTGGAAGGTAGAGCAACTTCCCTGGAATGCGGACTGTGTAATGCCGCTGGCCTCAAAGCCAGTGGGTTGAGAACGTGTTACTCCAGACTTTCGGCTCTTGTCTCGGCGAGTCCATCATCAGGAGATAACTTCAGAGTTTCAGATTCATGTCAGAGAAATACAGAGACATTTTACATAAAATTATGTAATTCTGTTGTGTGATGTGTATAGCATGTATGCCCTGATTCTTCCCTCTGGCTCAATTCTAGTTGACCCTAATGTTCTCTATTTGAAGTAACAATCGCTTGATGTTTTACCCAGAATGAGAAATTGGCAGCTTAGAAATTATTGTAAATATTTCTTTAGGGCAGAGTTTTTCAATGCTTTCACTATTGGCATTTGGGCCAGACAATTCTTTATTATGTGTTGGGGGTGTGGGGAGGTTTTCTGAGTGTTACTGGATATTTAGCGGTATCCCTGGTGTCTACCCTTAGGAGGTAGTTGAATCCCCTCTTCCTCCAGTTATCACAACCAAAAACATTATATCTCCAGACATTGCTATGTGTCCCTGGGGAATGGGACAAGATCACTCTTGGTTGAGAACCACTTTAGAATTTAAGACAATTACCTGAGCAAAAGGATACACACACTTATTTCCTTTAACCTTTTTTAAACATATGTGAGCACCTCAATAAACTTTGTAGGCTTGAACCTCTAATAATAATTAAGAAGAAGAATTAAACAGTTACTGCATGCTTATATACTGGGCACTGTCCTAAGCACTTTATAAGTACTCACTTATTTGATCTTCACAACATGCCAAGAGGTGGATATAACTATTACCCCCAGTTTACAGTTAAGGGCACTTAGCACAGGGAGGTTAAGGAATTCAGCCAAGATCACAAGCTAGACTGTCCAGACCCCAGGCGGTTTGATGCCAGAATTCATGCCCATAACTGCTAACACTTAACCATATGCTGCGGTGAACTGTTAAAGTCAGAGTTGTACTTTTTTTTTTTTTTTGAGAGGGCATCCCTCATATTTATTGATCAAATGGTTGTTAACAACAATAAAATTCTGTATAGGGGACTCAATGAACAATCATTAATCAACCCCAAGCCTAATTCTCAACAGTCTCCAATCTTCTGAAGCATAGTGAACAAGTTTTTACATACAAGTTTTTACATGGTGAACAAGTTCTTACATAGTGAATAAGTTCTTACATGGTGAACAATGCAAGGGCAGTCATCAATGAAACTTTCGGTTTTGATCACGCATCGTGAACTATACACAATCAGGTCAATTATGATTATTCGTTTGGTTTTTATACTTGATTTATATGTGAATCCCCATTTTTCCCTTATTATTATTATTATTTTTATTTTTAATAAACTGCTGAAGTGGTAGGTAGATGCAAGATAAAGGTAGAAAACATAGTTTAGTGCTGTAAGAGGGCAAATGTAGATGATCAAGTGTGTGCCTATAGACTAAGTATTAATCCAAGCTAGTCAAGGGCAACAAAACATCCACGGATGCAGAAGATTTCTCTCAAAACAGGGGGGGGGGGGTGAGGTTCTAAGCCTCACCTCAAAGTTGTACTTTTGAGTTCTAAAAGCATGTGAGCTCTGAGTCAGACCTACTGGGCTCCCATTCTTGGCTCTGCTACTTCCTAGTGGTGATTTGGGGCAGGAGATTCAACCTCCCAGAGACAGGAATCACAAGGAGCACAGGAGACAAGGCACAGGCAACATTCAACACACACAACTGTAGGAAGGAAGACAATGATATGGCTGTGCATTTTTCTTTGTAAAAGACCTAGATGTTAAAAAACTTACTGCAAATTCAAATTTTATAAATCGATTGCTTCTGCCTGGCTAAGCCTCTCGTTTTTGTTCTGCCTTATTTTCCCTCTGCTTTCTAAGACATGAAGTTATCAACATTAACGTGAGAAACAAGCCTGAATGGTACTACACAAAGCACCCTTTTGGCCAAATTCCTGGCCTGGAGAACAGCCAATGTCACCTGATCTATGAATCAGTCGTCGCTTGTGAGTACCTGGATGGCACTTACCCGGGAGGAAGCAGTAGCCCCATGAGCCTTATAAGCGAGCTTGCCGGAAGGTGTTATTGGAGCTATTCTATCAGGTATATCCAATGTTTAAAACAACTTACACTCTATTTGGATGTCTTTCCCAAATTTCAGTCCATTTTTAAAGCTAAACGATTGGTGAAATTGTTTTGTTTTAATACTATGTGTGCCTTAGGAGGATAAATGGCATAGAATCATAGTAGGTCTATCACCTGGCTTAACTGATAGACACTCTTCCATTTCAACTAGCAGTCTCAAGAGGTATGGTTGTGGTGTAGTTATGACTGTGTGGCTTGAGATAGGAACATTGGACGGGCTGAAAACTGGTAGTGCCTGTATATATCTAAGGGACCTATCTAAGGTTTCAGGTAAAAAAAGTAATGGGGTGTGAAGAAGGTAATGCACAGAAGGGGGTTGTCCTTTACGCAGAGCAAGAGTGTCAGCTCTTGGAAAATGTGGAGAAGAAAGACAAGGTGACACCTGTTGATAATGGGAAAAAAATGATGGAGAAATTTAAAAGTAGTTTTCTTTGTAAAGAAGTAAAAATAACTCAGTGATATTAATAGCTGACATGTATTGAGGATTTACGTTGTGCCAAACACTATCGTCACTACTTTATAAATGTGAACTCATGTGAGCCTCACTACTGCCCTTTAGGGTGAGTGCTATAATCATATCCATTTTTCAGATGGGGACACTGAGGCGTAGAGAGATTAATTGCCCCGCCTAAGATTGTACAGCACGGAAGTCGCTGATGAAGTAAGAAAACTGGAGAACCCCTTTTAAAGGACCTTGTTTTATCATGGTGCTGTGGTAAGGGGATTCCTGGCACCACCGGGATGCCCCTCAGAGACAGCTGAGGAGCCTGGGTATGGGTGTCAGCCTGTTAATTAGGGTGACACAGTTTAGTTTGCATTTTAGGTGGAGCAGGAATGTGGAGTTCCCTCAGACTTCTCCACTGAGAGCCTCTGTCCTTTGATTAGGCCCCACATTTGACCAAGCAGTGGCTGGTACCATTGAGATGTGGGAGACAGTGTGCTGATCTGAAGCCAGCCCTGTGTCAGGAATTCAGCTCTCTTGAAGAGATACAAAAAGAGGCCCCTCTCCTGGTCAGATATAATGGAAGAAGTGATGCAGCGTCCACAATCTGCTCCCCCAGACACCCACTGCT
Source organism: Manis pentadactyla (assembly GCF_030020395.1). NCBI lineage: Eukaryota > Metazoa > Chordata > Mammalia > Pholidota > Manidae > Manis > Manis pentadactyla. Next base: position 114,983,438 of record NC_080026.1, on the reverse strand, counting down.
TTCACGGACTTATTCTTTCTGCCAAATTTTGATAAGTTTGGCTACTAATCATCTAATTTTAACTTGGGAATGTTTACTCTCTGCTAACTGGCTCTGGAATTATTCTTGAAAATCTGGCAAGGAGTTGGGAAGGATATGTGGTGAATTTCTTCCTTTCCTGGAGTCACCACATCTGTTAACCACATACAGAGATCTGCTAAGTATGTCTGTATGGCTTCCTTAGCTTCTGCCAATGGGGCCAAGGTTTGGCTGCTAGGAAAAGAGACCTAACTACTGTAAATTTATCTTATAAGGGTTTATTCTCTCACATAAAAAAGGTAGAGGTAGGACAGTTCAGGGCAATTTTGATGGCTTCTTCATGAAGTCACCAGGAACTGAGTAATTTTCTTTCTGCTCTGTCATCTTTAGTGCAAGGCTATTCATCCTCACAGTGAGAAGACAGCTGTTGGAGCTGCAGCCATCACATCTAAGTTTCAGGTTGCAGAAAGGAGAACAGAAAAGAAGAAAATGGCCAAAGGCCATGCCCCTTTAGAGGGTTTTGCCAGAAGTCCTACTCAATGACTACTTAACTATCATTGGCCAGGACTTAATTGTATGGTCATAACTATCTGCAGGAGAGCCTGGGGAAATTACTCTTTCTTCTTGGGACACCCTAAATAAAATCAGGGTACTATAATTAAGAAAGAAGGGGAAAGTAGCTATGGGTGAGCATGGAGCAATCTCTGCTAGCAGATCCTGCATTAACCTGGCAGTAATTGGGCTAGTTAACTCTTACCTCTAGAATAATCTGGGAGGTGGGTCTTTGACTTCCTTCATCTTTGTTCCAGAAACTGACATATTCCTTTTATGGTTGGGTTGTTACTCTGTGGGCAGCCAGACAATGCTGTTCTTATCTCCTTAAGGGAAAGCTGATATTAATACTCTTCCATTTGACCTTTGTCAAGTGGAAACAGATTGAATTATTTATACTTCCAGCTACCTTGGATTTGTACAGTTGCAACATTTATAGACGATAAACAGTCATGTGTAGTCAACCCTTGGTCCTGAGACCACAGACTGTGGTCTTGACTCTGGAGGCAGTATGATGTGGTGGAAAGAGTATGAGATCCTCGGCTGGCTTTACTGGATTCCAGAACCTTGGGCAAGCTTCTAGACCTCTCTCTGCTTGGTTTTCCACATTTATAGAGTGAAGGAGTGTTTTGAAAGGTGTATTTTCTGAGCCTCTAGGTTCTGCAAAGGAATGGCCCAGCAAGGGGAGATCTGGTGGGTGGTTCAGATCCTGCTTCACCCAGAACAGCCCTGCTTTTAACATCTTGTTTAACATGACATCTAATAAGGTAGCATCTGGGGAAGGAAATTTGAAAGCTCTTATACATAGAGCATTTTTAAGGTCTTTATTTTAAAGATTAGCCGAACTGATTCCATCATGCCTGGTTAACCTTCTTACAGATAAATGCTGGGCCAGGGAAAGGAATTTTGAATTGAAACAAAACCCTCTGAATTCAAAGAAAATTGGAAACATATTTTGATCTGTCGCTCTCCTTCTGTATATTTGAATGATGGATGAACTCTGTAAATTGCAGATTGCTGCATAAATGTATAATGTGTTGGTTCTTTTGTTGGGGCTCTTCCAGGGAAAGAGAACCCATCTTTTTGTGCCATGCACTATGCTGCACGTGTTTGCATGCACCATCTCATTTAATCTTCCCAATAACCAGCTCAGGTAAATGGTACTGTGCCTACTTTACAGATGGGAGTAGCCTCTCACTCTCTGCAGGCCCTGAGCTAGGTACTACATACCTAGGGATACAAAAAGTAAGCCAAGCTCTAAGAATACAAGAAGCTTGACTCTGGTCCTAGGACTGCAGAATGCAAAGACATTCACAGAGCTCAACGCCCCAAGTAGGGAGAGACAGACTGTTACACCCATTTAAAACTATGGTGTACGAAGTACTATGCTGCAGACATAGCTAAGAGAGAGACCTGGCGGTTTGCTGGGTGCAGACTAAGGCCTCTGTTGACTTCTCCAGGATGAAGCAGAGGCACAGAGCAGAAAGACTGGTGTGTCCAGCAAACAGTAAGCAGAGAGAGGTTAGTGACCAGGGAGTTATTGGTAACAGAGAAATGTAGAGGTGGACCAGAGTCTGGTGCTAAAGGGCCTTTTCCACTGTGCCAAGGAAATTTGCGCTTTGTACCAAACTTGATGGAGAGTAACGAGGAATTATTAAGCAGGGAATGGCGTGCTCCCTCTTGCTTTTTCAAATGTTCAGCCCAGCAACCTACTGTATAAAGGTTGGATGAGAGGGGGCAATATGGGGGATGGTGGGGGATTTGGGGGACCACATCAAAGTGAATTGGAGAGGGGATTTGATTGGAAAGATTAACAGGGAGTGAAATGAGCAGGGTCTGCCAAGAGGTTAGCATTGTTGAGGATGGTTTCCAAGTTTCTGCTCAGGAAATGTGATGCTTTTCAGAGAGGTGGAGGGAGGATCCATTTTGTCCAGTGTGAGGTGCTGATTGGCTATTCATGTGGAAATACACTGAGGAAGGAAACCTGGGGGCTGTTCCAGACCTTCAGGAAGGTCCTACTGCCTAAGAGCTTGGCTCCTTACAGACCACGCCCTTCTTCACACATGCAGCTTGGCAACAGCAAGCAGGAATATCTGTTTTTGTTGAAGTCACGGCTAAGTGGGGGAGGCAAAACCACTGAACAGGGCCACAAAATGCATCCATCAGTCATAAGAACAAGAACTGAGACTCAGTGTTTAACCTTTGTGACTGCTGTTTAACCAGAGATATCAGGAATATAACCAATGGTGTGGTGATAAATGTTTGACAACAGACTGAGTAAAAGGGGGGGAAAAGCCCTGATATGTAGCATTCACTGATTTCATGGTGCAAAGACTCCCACTGAAGGCTGGTGCTAACCTACCAATGTGATGTCTTTAAACTCAGAGTTGGGAAGATAACTCTGGAAAAACACTGAGGGAGTGAGAATGTGTGCCTTCAGTAACCAAGGCCTTCAGCTTCCAGAGGCCACAGGACCCTTTATAATTCTTGGCATTCACTAAATTCACCTGTGGCACTTGACTTTTCATTTCCATGCAAAGTTTCACACATCACCAAATTTGATTACATGCCCCTTATGTGTAGCAGTTTGCAAGAAATCAAATTTGCATAAATGGTTCATTTTATCACCCAGGAGATTCTGTAGTTAAATATCTTCAAGATTCAAAATTTTCCCTATAATCTTAGTTTTTAATCTGTCCTTTCTCCTTCCCAAAATGAATACATTTTTGCCCAATTAGATTATACTGCCTTGGTTAAGTTTTGCTATTTTTCTTTCATAAGTTTTATTACTTTCAATAATAAAATTACTTATATATTGTTTAATTGTTTCTCCTTTGATGTCATCAGGATATGAATGAAAAAAAGTTTATATCTGGCTAATTGTTGACAGAAAATAATTTTCAGTAGTAGAGCAGACTATTTACAAGCTAAATTAATTTTATTTTTATATATAACAAAAATTTATTTCTCAGTTCTAGAGGCCTGGAAGTCCAAGATCAGGGTGTAGGCATGGTCACGTTCTGGCGAGAGTCCTCTTCCCAGTTCACAGCCTGTACCTTCTTCCTTACATGGTGGAAGGGGTAAGGGAGTCCTCTGGGGTCTTTCTCAAAATTTTATTTTGGTATCATGAATCTACAATTACATGAGGAACATTATGTTTACTAGACTCCCCCCATCACCAAGTTCCCCCCACATACCCCACTGCAGTCACTGTCCATCAGCGTAGTAAGATGTTGTAGAATCACTACCTGTCCTCTCCGTGCTGTACAGCCCTCCCCGTGCCCCCCCCCACATTATGCATGCTAATCGTAATGCCCCCTTTCTCCCCCTCCACTCCTTATCCCTCCCTTCCCACCCATCCTCCCCATTCCCTTTCCCTTTGGTAACTGTTAGTCCATTCTTGGGTTCTGTGAGTCTGCTGCTGTTTTGCTCCTTCAGTTTTTCCTTTGTTCTTATACTCCACATATGAGTGAAATCATTTGGTACTTGTCTTTCTCCACCTGGCTTATTTCACTGAGCATAATACCCTCTAGCTCCATCCATGGTGTTGCAAATGGTAGGATTTGTTTTCTTCTTATGGCTGAATAATATTCCATTGTGTATATGTACGCTAAATTAATTTTTTATCAACTACATTTTTATCAACTAAATTCATTGTTACTTGCTATTTTCTATACCAGCTTTATTGGGATATAATTCAGATACTATAAAATTTACCCTTTTAAAGGGTCCAATTCACTGGTTTTAAATATGTTCATAGAATTGTGTAACCATCACTATCTTATTTCAGAACATTTCATCATCCTAAAAAGAAACCCTTAACAGTCACTCCCATTTCTTCCCAATCCTGCAGCCATGGGCAACCACTAATTTACTTTTTTTTGTCTATGGATTTACCTGTTCTTGTAAGTGGAATCATACAATGTTATGGAATCAAAAATGCTAGCCTTTCATGAGCTTCTTTTACTTAGCGTAGTGTTTTCAAGGGTCATCTTTTATTCCTTTTCATGGCTGAATAGTATTCCATTGAATAGATATACCAATTTTGTTTATCCATTCATTGGTGGATGGACACATGGGTTCCCACTTTTTGACTATTACCAATAATGCTGGTGTGAACATTTGTATACAAGTTTTTGGACATATGTTGCCAGTTCCTTTGGATTTGCTACCTACGTTAACTGTCTACCTACGCGCCATATTTAGTTGAAACCACCATTCTTTCACATTAGGGAGCTGATTATTCTCTATTCATGTCGGCTAGTTGAGTGGTCTAAATGCTGTTGCTAGTTTGGTAACTTCATTTGTTGTTCAATTCTGACAGCTGCTTTCTAAATAAACCAATACTCTGTTTCTTTCAATAACCTTCAGCTCTACCATCTACCATCATGTAAGTAACAGAATAAGAATGATTATTATTTAGAAATTAATTTTACTCTTCTCCCATTATAATGTAATACTTTTTCACTAGAGAGGATTTGGAAAATACAGAAAAATTTAGTAACTGACAGAAAAACATCTATAATCCCACTACTCAGAAATAACTACTGTTGTTATTTTAGACTTTTTGTTTGTTTTCTGTCCTTTTATACAAAATATATTTTTGTATAGTTGAAATTATACTGTATGTAGAACTTGGTTACCATTGTGATGTAAGGATTTTCCCTGTATTTTCATAAACTCTATAAATGCTTATATATATACACACATACATATATGTGTATACATATAAGGGTGTTTATTAGAGCAACATTATTGTGATGGTGACAAGTTATAAACCTTACTGTACATCAGACAGGGAATGGTTAAATTATATTCATCCTGTGGGATTCCAGAGAGCAGTTAAAAATGAATGAGATAGACCTATGTGTACTGACCTAGAAATATTTAAGTGAATTACACAGTCTTACAGATGGTGTGAGCCCATTTTTATAGAAGAAAACAAGACTATGTATATGCACATATACATGTAAATAAATGCCTAGAAAAACGTCTAGAGAGGATCCACATCAAACTTCAAATAGTGGATCCTCCTGGGAAAGGAATTAGATTTGGGAAAGGAAAGGAAAGTGGTAAGGGCAGGGATGGGATGGGAGGGTCTTTGCCTTTTATGCTGCTTTCTGTGTTTGAATTTTTTAAAATAATGAGAGTGTATTTCTGTATTATATTTGTAATTTTTTAAAAATACAGAAAAAAATCATTCTACATAACTTGCCATGTGTATAAACCATAGTTATTTATCCAGCACACTCATTAGGGGTGTTTAGATTATTCCCAGTCATTCACCACTGTGAATGGTGCGGCAGAGAATAACAGCTTCTTCGCATTAAAAAAGCACTTTCTTTATTTTAGAGTATGTCCATAAGCTAGACTTCCAGGAATGGAACTACCAGACCAGAGGGGATGAACACTTTGGAGGCCTCAGCTGTATGTTGCTAAATTGTTTCCCCAAAGACTTGGGCTGTTTGCCTTCCACCAGCAGTACATGAAAATGCTCTTTGCACTATCTCAGTGTTGGGAGATTTCATTTAAAAAGTTATTTGCCTGTTTTGGAGAGAAACATAGTTTCTCATTGTTGATTTTAATACATATTCCTTTGGTTGCTGTGCAACAGAAGATTTTCCTCGAAGTATACCATCTCTCTATGTTTATGAAAATGGCCTGTTATCCACCCGTATGTCAAGGACTTAACTGCTTTTCCTTGTTGATTTGTAAAAGTTCCTTTTAAAGAAGTTCCTATATATAAAGGATATTTGCCTGTTTTTTAAAGCATTTTTTTGGGTTCTCTTCTGTTTTTCCTTTAAGTTTGGTGTATCTGTGTATCTTTTTTGTACATATAGAAATATAACATTTAAAAATACTGCCCTATAAAGTGTTCCTGTTGTGATTTCTTCCACAGCTTTTATGCGTGGCAGGTCCTCTCCCCCTTGGGAGATCTGATAAATACTCACTCACCAGTCACTTTGAAGATATTTACCTTACCAAGCGTTGCCCTCCTAGCGTTCCCCCTACTGTCCTATAGGCACATTTTGACATGAGAATTATGGCCATTAAACGGATTTCATCATGGAGTTTTCAGGATGGTCCTTTAATCCTCAAATATTGACAAGTTGCGTTGGAATATTCATAGGGAACTCTGGGATGTGATTGGTCAGCAGCAGGAGAGGGCTTGTGCCGCAGACCCTACTTCTAAGGCTTCTTACTAGAGAAGAAATGGATTTGTATGGTTTGTTATATATCCTTGGTTTGTTTTATAGGAAATCGGTTCACCGTCGCTACCTCAAGCCTCAGCTATGGATCGGTGTAGCAGGGACCCGAAATTTGAAAACTTGAGAACCTCCCTTTATCTTTTAGGAACTCCGAAGAGCCTCCTAGGGGAGCGGCGGCGGGTGAGCCTCACCACAGCTGGCCACAAGGGGGAGCCCCGTGCGCCTCTTCCTTCTGCTGATGCTCTAGCGTGCATCTGCTTTCCGCCCCCAGGGTGAGCCCAAGAGATCCTCCCAGAGGATGAAGGGGCACTTCACCCAGGCTTTTCACGTCCAGGGGATAGAAATAGTGTCTCCTCCTCGTGCCAGATAGTCCCTCCCTCTTCTTTTGCATGCTCACTCCTTATCCCTTATCACATCTAAAAAAAGCAGGGGAAGGCTCTGTAGTCATTTTTCAGTGAACTGGAGAACAGAACATTTTAAAGATAGATTTTTCTAATAGTCCAGGACATCGAATAGCTTTTCCCACAATATCAATGCTTAAGCCTGAATGCAAGCTGTGTTAATACTTCTAGGAAACCTCAGGGCTAGAAGCTAGAGCCTCATTCCCCTCCCCTGGTGGTGTGTGGCCTAGTGGGGGACGTCAGGGGCCTCCTCTCTAAGCTGTTTTGCCTTGCTTGTTGATACCAAGGACGATGGTCCTGAAAGTGGGGGATTCCACTGTGAGAGCAGCTATTTGACAGTAAGAATGGCCATCATTACATGTGGCTAGTGGGTGACAGAAAGAACTCAAAATTGAGTTTAAAAATGATGCTGGGAATTAACCACTAGGTGGGTGGAGGTATAACAGCAGCTTCCTATTCCATTTTGATGATAAAACACTTAGTAAAGACAAGACTTTGGAAATTATGACTGTCAGTTTACTTTACTTCTGACTGTCCTAAAATCTTTCAAGTAGCTAATAGGCTGTAAGCAAAGGCCCTAGTCTGAGAACACGGAGAACTACTTTAGTGAAATTGCCTGAAGGCCTTCCTATCAATGGAATAAAAGAGGAAGCAGAGAATTTGCTAAGCCCTTTTACCATTATTGTGTCTCACCTCCCTGTTAGGTGCTCTGGCAGAGCCCCTGATTGAGAGAAAGGGAGAAAAGCAGACAGAGTTCTCACAGGGAAGCTCAGAGCTGGGCCAACCCTTGGCTGTAGAGCAGCAGAAGCGTTCAGAGTTTGCTGATTGTAAGCTTTTGTCTGATACTTAAATTTAAAGAACAAGTAAAGAATTCACAAGAGACTTCCGTGATTGAAGTCCTCGTGCGTATGTATTTGAAGTTGAGTGACACAAGGGTTGACACTACTCTGGGAATTAGGAGAATGGTGTTTTTGTCTTAGCTCTGGCACAACCAGAGCCCCTTTACGTCCCTGGGACTGAGTGTCCTGCTCCATAAAGTGAGTCTCTTGTGCTTCCATGAGAGAGACAGGGACCAGGAACCCAACATGTTTTCCTCTCCACTTCAGCTGCCAGGAAGCTCAAGTCAAATTCAAAGCTGTATTTAAGGAATTCTGCAGGACCCTTGGCTTGTTATCTTGATGTTATTTTTCTTCCTGGTTTTGACCTTCTGTTCTTCTATTTTCTCTAATCTTAGCACTTTATTTCTTTTCATATTTAATATTTTGTTGTACACTTTCTTTTTTACACTGCACTTGTAATCCTTCTGTGTAGTGATCATGGTGTAAATCAATAGCAAATGGGAGGGCAGTCATGCTAGATGAGTTCCAGCCGCCTTCCCAGTACTGATGGCCTAGGATTCTAAGGGGATGAGTCAGTTCACAGGTCTGAAAGGTATCAGGTCTACATCGCAGGGAGCTCTCCTACTGAGGGCCCTGAAGACTTCGATAAGCCTCTAAGGAGGTGTATCTAGGAAGTCCTCCTACATCCCTGGGATGTGTCTGTAAACAAGCCAGTGCTTTGTGCTGGTTTATAGGAAGACAGCTTTCTTACTGGAGTTTTAGACTTGACCTGTGAGGAATCTGGTAGATTAATATCTGTCTGAGGCAGGGCTCTAATCTGCTGTATCAAGAACTTTAAGGAATTTTGACGTCATACTTGGATTTAAGAAAGTCCATGGGAATGTGAACATGTATCTTGAAAGTGGGGAGAGGCTGGCAGAAGATAAGTGATGCTTCATCCATTTCATCCATATGCTACTCTTGACTTTATTGTACCAAGTAGACCCTCTTAGGGCTTGAATTACTTTATGAGTACTTATATAAAAGTTGCTCATACTCATAAACATCACATAAACTTAAAGACATTCTCCTACACTGAGTAAATGAAAAGCTTTAAAAACAGATTCTAAACATCAATTACTAAGCAGCTGTTTATTTTCAAAATACCTCATCACTTTCCCTAAGGACCCATCCTGGGTTCCCTTAAATGCCCGTATATGACTTGTTTTGATTCCCAAGAGAACCTCTGCTCTGTAAAGCAGAAGAGTTATATAGATGTTCCAGAGTTGATCCGTTGATTCGATACGGTTCTGATTTGTGCCATGAAGGCCAATCATAAGCTGGAAGTATATATTTCTAAGCCAGTGATAAATGTTTGAGTAATTACGATCTATTCCTGAACATCAAGAAGGTTTGGGGCTATCTGGAATCCATAAAAACTGAACAATTCATTCCTTTACCCTTGTAGGTAAGATTTTATTTATACATGACTTAAAATAGCCTTTGGTTTGAATTTTCGTTAGCCAGATTCTGCTGTTTTAGTACCATCCTATTAGTTTCTTCAAACAAAGTGATGCCATAGTCATTTTTTCAGAAGTCCAGGACACTAGTCGGGGGGGTTCACCTATGCCATACTGGGGTATAATGAAGTCTTAGACCTTAGGACAACAAGGTTTGCTTTCTTTTCCTCAGAGAAGGGTGGTGGGTGGGGGACACCATTGATCTTTCTGTCAGGGATGGATTTGCTTCTGCAGACTTGCTTTCTCGGATCTCCATGCCTTCTCCTCATGAGAGCTCACATTCATTCATGCGTGACTATGCCACTCCTCACCATAACCTCTGAGGTTGGCACTAACACTGCCACCACTTCACAGATGAGAAAATTGAGGGTTGGTGGAGGAAGCGGGTAAGTTGCCCTGGGTTCCATGTTGAATGGAGCCCAGCATGGGGCCGGGTCTGCGGGCTCCAGAGCTCACCTTCTTAACTGCAATCCTACACTGCATGATACAGTGCACAAGCTGGTCAAGCCTGAGTGATAAAGATAGGAACATAGAAACCTAGATAAAGGGCTTGTGCTGCTCTAATCTCAGCCAGTCATGTAGGAATCTAGATCTATAGCTATAGGGGAGTCCTTAGTTGATTATGAGCTATATGGGATAAAGAGAGTCCTTTGCTTGATTTAACTAAGTAATTGGCACCATACTTTTCTCTTTGGGAAGATCTGGCCCAACCATAACTTCTGCTAAGCACTTTTTCTTTTAAAATTTTCAGTCTTTGGCTATCTATAAATGTATCTGTTTTCCTTTTATTTATTTTTAAAAATCTTTTATTAAGGTATGATTGATATACACTCTTATGAAGGTTTCACATGAAAAAGACCCCACCCATACCCTAATGCAGTCACTGTCCATCAGTACAGCAAGATGCCACAGATCCACTATGTGCCTTCTCTGTGCTACACTGTTCTCCCCATGATCCCCCACACCATGTGTACTAAACATAATACCCCTCAATCCCCTTCTCCCTCCCTCCCCATCCGCCCTCCTACACCCCTCCCCTTTGGTAACCACTAGTTCATTCTTGGAGTCTCTGAGTCTGCTGCTAGTTTGTTCCTTCAGTTTTGCTTCATTGTTACACTCTACAAATGAAGAAAATCATTTGGCACTTGTTTTTCTCTGCCGGGCTTATTTCACTGAGCATAATGTCCTCCAGCTCCATCCATGTTGTTGCAAATGGTAGGATTTGTTTCTTTCTTATGGCTGAATAGTACTCCATTTTGTATATGTACCACCTCTTCTTAATCCATTCATCTACTGATGGACACTTAGGTTGCTTCCATATCTTGGCTATTGTAAAAAGTGCTGCGATGAACATAGGAGTGCATATGTCTTTTTGCATCTGCTAAGTTGTTTTCTTTGGGTAAATTCCAAGGAGTGGAATTCCCGGATCAAATGGTATTTCTATTTTTAGTGTTTTAAGGAACCTCCCTATTGCTTTCCACAATGGTTGAACTAGTTTACATTCCCACCAGTAGTGTAGGAGGGTTCCCCTTTCTCCACATCCTTGCCAGCATTTGTTGTTCTTAGTCTTTTCGATGCTGGCCGTTCTAACTGGTATAAGGTGATATCTTATTGTGGTTTAAATTTGCATTTCCATGATGATTAGTGATGTGGAGCATCTTTTCATGTGCCTGTTGGCCATCTGAATTTCTCCTTTGGAGAACTGTCTCTTCATATCCTCTACCCATTTGTTAATCAGGTTATTTGCTTTTTGGGTGTTCAGGGTGTGTAAGTTCTTTATATATTTTGGATGTAAACCCCTTCTCAGATATGTCATTTACAAATATATTCTTCCATACTGTAGGATGCCTTTTTGTTCTGTTGATGGTATCTTTTGCTGTACAGAAACGTAACTGTTTTCTTTACAGTCCTTCTATTGGTGTTGATTTGTCCTGTTTGGGAATGAGAAATTTGTTCTAATGGAAAAAGTTGATAACGTTGAGTGGTCTTCAAGTGTGAAGTTCAGAGAGCTCAAATAAAAAAGTAAAATATGATAGACAGTGTTGGAATTTGAGGGAGCCCATTAAACAGCGCTGTTCTTTCCTGCTTTAGTTTGAATCAGTTGAGAACTCAGGCAAAAGAGGGAGCATGTGGAGACTGTGGTATCCCCTTTATTCCAGAGGAAGTGGATCCCAGAGAAGGGGGATCACAATTGCAACAGGTGGGCTTCCTTATGTGGCCTCCATCCTCCCAGTGATGGGCAGCGCTGGCCTGAAGCAGGACATCCCCCCTGCAGGGACTGAGCTCCTCCATGGAAAGCTTAGCACGTGGAGGAAACTCTTCTAGACTAAGAGCGAGGGGCTGCAGTCTCTTCCAAATTCTCTGATCCAGTGAGCCACAACTTTGCTGCAGTATGGAAAGGAGAGAGGGGCTGAGTGTGGCATGGAGGAGGACCCCCCAAAAAGGTGGAGGAGACCTCAGGAAAAGGGAAGAAACATGTGTTAACAAATCAGAAGGAGACTGAAAGCCTTAGCTCCCTCTTTGGGCTTAATTCAATATTTGTATTTAGCACTTATAAATATGTCAGCAGGTAAGTAAATTAACTGCTTTTGTTCTGTTTGAACTTTTAGATTCTTAGCTATCAGAACACCATCTCCTTGAAGTTAAAAAACAAACACTGCGACTAGTTTCTACTCCTTGGAAGAATTTAATTCATCCTTTAATATAAATAAGGCACCATGAAACACCAAGATCCCCACTGCTTTCTGATTCAGAAGACCCCAATTTCCCCACTGAGTTGTCCTCTCCAAGTAAACAAGAGGCCAGAAGATAATTTTTCAGCTCACTTTCTCCTGGAAGCAAAGAGGAAGCGGATGAAGACATAGGCTTGGTCTTGGCTTCTAGACGCTGGCTCTTGGCTGTGGGGCCTTCTCCAAGCACAACTTGCCTCATTGGAAAGTTGAAGATGAATGGGATGAGGAGGATGGGAAGGCACAGGTGATAATAAATAAGGAAATTCACCCCACTTCTGGAAGTGGTCCTGACAGAATGGGGG